>NC_092335.1:126584642-126892857 GCF_046630445.1 Rutidosis leptorrhynchoides
TGAACAAACAATGGAACAAAGAGAGAATGTTTCATACATGAACCAAAGGCCTAGAAATAATTATCAGAATAATTATCAACCGCCAAGACCAATCTACAATCAAAAACAGAATTATAACCGAAATGTTTCATACAACAACCAACAAGGTCCTAGTAATCAACAAGTATCCAATAATACTTACAATCAGCAAAGACCTATTTTTCAAAACAAACCACCACAAACCGATGATAAAAAGCCAAATTTAGAAGATATGATGTCAAAGCTAGTTGAATCTCAAACTCAATTTTTCACATCTCAGAAACAAACGAATGAACAAAATGCTCAAGCATTTAGAAATCAACAAGCTTATATTCAAAATCTGGAACAAGAAGTAAGCAACCTAGCAAGGTTGATAGGTGAAAGAAAATCGGGAAGTCTACCGAGTGATACAAATGCTAATCCCCGGAATAAAACAGCTAAAGCTATTACCACGAGAAGTGGTATTACACTTAAACCACCTGAAATACCTGTAGTTTCTGATGATTCTACTCCCACTACACAAGAACCACAACCTGAGCAAGATAAGGAAACAGAACTAGTAGTTGAAAAGGTTAATGAAGATAACACAGTTAAGGCTAAACCTTATGTTAAACCATACCAATCACCACTTCCTTACCCGAGTAAAATGAGAAAAGAAAGACTTGAAGCCGAGCAATCCAAATTCTTGGATATGTTTAAACAGATAAATGTAAATCTTCCTTTCATTGATGTAATTTCAGGAATGCCAAGGTATGCCAAATTCTTGAAAGATCTAATCACAAATAGAAAGAAAATGGAAGAACTCTCGACTGTTACTATGAATGCTAATTGTTCTGCAGTGTTTTTGAATAAGATACCAGAAAAATTATCAGATCCAGGAAGTTTCACGATTCCATGTTTTCTGGGTAGTCTTAGTTCAATAGAAGCATTGGCAGACTTAGGCGCTAGTATAAATTTAATGTCGTATTCACTATACGCTAAACTAGACCTTGGAGAATTGAAACCAACACGAATAAGTATACAACTAGCCGATCGATCAGTAAAATATCCTAGAGGGATAATGGAGAACATGCTAGTTAAAGTTGGTACTTTAGTATTTCCAGTAGATTTTGTTATTCTGGACATGGAAGAAGATTCTCGAGTTCCTCTCATATTAGGAAGACCATTCTTAAACACGGCTAAAGCAATAATAGACGTGTTTGGTAAGAAACTGACCCTGAGTATAGAGGATGAGAGTGTTACCTTTTCTGTTGATAGAGCTATGCAACAACCGCAATCTGCAGATGATACATTTTATTATATTCAAACTATAGATTCACATGCAGAATTGTTAGAAGAATTTTCAGAATTACAAGGAACAGGAGAATGTTCTTTAGGAGAAGGAACTGAACCAATTGATGAAGCTGAAATGTTAGCCGCACTCATGGCTAATGAATATGAACCAACAACAGAAGAACTTTAAATGCTAAAAGAAGAAGACAGATATCGATACAAATCATCGATAGAAGAACCACCGACATTAGAGTTAAAGCCACTTCCAAACCATTTGGAATACGCTTATTTACATGGTGAATCTGAATTACCTGTAATAATATCGTCTTCTCTTACGGAAAATGAAAAATCTCAACTCATTTCTGTGCTAAAAGCTCATAAACCAGCTATTGCATGGAAGATTCATGATATTAAAGGAATAAGTCCTTCATATTGCACACATAAAATCCTTATAGAAGAAGGTCATAAAACGTATGTGCAACGCCAACCAAGACTAAATCATAATATTCAAGATGTTGTTAAGAAAGAAATTATTAAACTGCTAGATACAGGTTTAATTTATCCAATCTCTGATAGTCTATGGGTAAGCCCAGTTCAATGTGTACCTAAGAAGGGTGGCATGACTGTCATCACAAATGAGAAAAATGAGCTTATTACTACCAGGACTGTAACAGGATGGCGTGTTTGTATAGATTATAGAAAATTAAATGACGCCACTAGAAAAGATCACTTTCCCTTACCTTTCATTGATCAAATGTTAGAAAGATTAGCTGAAAATAGTTACTATTGTTTTCTTGACGGTTTTTCCGGATACTTTCAAATTCCAATAGCACCCGGGGACCAAGAGAAAACCACGTTCACGTGCCCTTATGGTACTTTTGCTTATAAATGCATGTCATTTGGACTTTGCAATGCCCCTGCAACCTTTCAAAGGTGCATGATGGCAATTTTTCACGACATTATAGAAGAATGCATGGAAGTTTTCATGGATGACTTTTCAGTCTTCGGTGATACTTTTGAATCATGTCTAGTTAATCTTGAACGAATGCTTATTAGATGCGAACAATCAAATCTAGTTCATAATTGGGAGAAATGCCATTTCATGGTTAAAGAAGGCATCGTTCTTAGTCATAAAATTTCAAAGGAAGGAATTGAAGTGGATAGAGGTAAAGTAGATGTAATTGCTGAACTTCCACATCCCACCAATGTTAGAGGAGTTAGGAGTTTTCTAGGGCATGCCGGTTTTTACCAACATTTCATAAAAGATTTTTCTAAAATTGCCACTCCTATGAATAAACTCCTAGAAAAGGATGCTCCATTCATCTTTTCAGATGAATGTATCAAATCTTTTAATATTCTTAAAGAAAAACTCACTAATGCGCCGATCATGATAACTCCAAATTGGAATTTACCATTTGAACTCATGTGCGATGCAAGTGATTTTGCAATGGGAGCCGTTTTAGGACAAAGGATTGAAAAATGATTTCAACCTATTTATTATGCTAGTAAGACGTTACAAGGAGCACGAACGAATTACACAACTACTGAAAAACAACTCCTTGCTATTGTCTTTGCTTTTGACAAATTTCGTTCATATCTCGTTCTAGCTAAAACGGTGGTCTATACTGACCATTCTGCTCTTAGATACCTATTTTTAAAACAAGATGCCAAATCACGATTAATCCGTTGGATCTTACTCTTACAAGAGTTCGGTACTGAAATCCGGGACAAAAAGGGAGCAGAAAATCTCGCCGCTGATCATCTTTCTCGTCTTGAAAATCCTGAATTAGAAGTTCTAAATGAATCGGCCATACAAGATAACTTTCCTGATGAATATCTATTGAAGTTAGATTATAATGAAATTCCATGGTTTGCAGACTATGCAAACTACTTAGTATGTGGATTCCTTGAAAAAGGGTTGTCGTACCAAAAATGAAAGAAATTATTTAGTGATATAAAGCACTATTTCTAGGAAGATCCACATTTGTTTAAAAGTTGTCCCGATGGAATAATACGCCGATGTGTATTCGGAGATGAAGCTAGTCAAATTTTAAACCATTGTCACACAGGACCAACAGGAGGGCATTATGGGCCTCAGCTCACAGCAAGAAAAGTCTATGACGCTGGATTCTATTGGCCTACAATTTTCAAAGACGCACACCTTCTTTGCAAATCCTGTGATGCATGTCAAAGGGCCGAAAAAATAAGCCAACGTGATGAAATGCCTCAAAATGTCATTCAAGTATGTGAAGTATTTGACGTTTGGGGTATTGACTTTATGGGTCCATTTCCAAAATCTCATAATAATCTCTACATTCTCGTTGCCATTGATTATGTATCTAAATGGGCGGAAGCACAAGCTCTCCCGACTAACGATGCACGAGTTGTAGTCAACTTTTTAAAACGTCTTTTTGCAAGGTTCGGAACACCGAAAGCTTTAATAAGTGATCGGGGTACTCATTTTTGTAATAATCAACTTTAGAAAGTTCTCAAAAGATATGAAGTAACTCATAAAATCTCAACCGCTTATCATCCACAAACAAGTGGACAAGTTGAAAATACCAACCGAGCTTTAAAATGTATTCTAGAGAAAACTGTAGGATCAAATCCGAAGGAATGATCCATGAAATTGGAGGATGCACTCTGGGCTTTTAGAACAGCCTACAAAACTCCAATTGGAACCACACCTTTTAAATTCGTTTACAGAAAAGCATGTCACCTTCCAGTAGAAATTGAACGTAAAGCATTTTGGGCTTTGAAGACATGTAATCTTGATTTACATGAAGCTGGACGTCTACGGTTAAGTCAACTAAATGAATTAGAAGAATTAAGACATGAAGGATATGAAAATTCGTTAATCTATAAAGAAAGAACGAAGAAATGGCATGATAAAAGAATCAGAAGTTCAAAAGAATTTAAAGAAGGAGACAGAGTCCTTCTTTTCAATTCACGATTCAAGCTATTTCCTGAAAAATTGAAATCAAGATGGTAAGGACCATTCATAGTCAAAAGAGTTTTCCCGTACGGAACAGTAGAATTAATAAATTCAAATGAAATTGAATTTAAGGTTAATGATCACAGAGTTAAACATTACATAGATAATCCAATGGAAGTTGAAGATGAAGTTAATCACAATTTCGACACCACAACTAACTAAGTGTGGGAAGGTTTGAATCTTTTTAGGGTAATATATATTTCTGTTAGAGTTAGATATTCTGTTTTCGTGTAGTTCTCGAGAATGGAATCCGAATGGTCTTTCCCTAGCAGACCCTAAAGAACTAGTCTTCTCCCTCCATTCTGAATTTTTTTTTTTTTTTTTAGGTTTTACAAGATGAAGAATTCCTTTGATCTGAACCATGGTCTACTACTACACGCTATAATTACTAAACGTAATAATGACACACTCCCGAGTGAAGTGGTATCATTTATAAGAGGCAAAATGGACGAAGTGAGGAAAGAACTCAGAAAAGATCATCATAAGATGCATTTTGGAAAAGAAAAATCAAAATCCGCAACAAAAAGAAGAGCACGACACCTTGAAAGATGTTATAAATGTGGAAAATGGTCACACGAAGGTAAATGTTCGAACAATCAAACATATTCAAATACCGAATTTGTTACTCTATGCAGAGAACGACCGTTTATATGTTTAGAAGAAAAGATATTGAAGAATCGAGGTTACGCTTATGTAGCTATGGAAATCCAAATCACACGACTCTCTTATGAGTCGGCTAAAGCAGGTCTCTGAGAATTCTATCTCACAGGTAAGTATGTACAATTTTTATTTTTTATTTTATTATTGCTTTTAACCTTTTAATAATAAACACTGAATCGTTCGCTATAAAGTATTAAATTAGTATTCAATAAAATTAGGTATGCGTAACCGAAATTAATGATATCGTACAAAAATTTATTACATCACTGCGAAATTTACCGTTTATTCCTAAGGTATAAATATCTTTAATCAATCAACCCAAAATATTTCAAAAATTCGTCAAGAGTAAAACTAGGTTATGGAACCGAAATTACTTTACCGAAAAGAGGGGCGTATATTTTTGTTAATATTAGATTGATTAAAGTGGGATAAAAGACCAAAAAGATTTTTAATTTTAAACTTTTTTACCTTATTTTTAAAATTAATATATAAATATTAAATTTTTAATATAAATTTTTAAAATCAATATATTTAAGTTTTAAGTATTTTAAAAATTAATATTTTTAATATAAGTTTGTAAAATTAGTGTATAAAAATAATAATAATATTAATATGAATTTTTAATTTTATGCATTTTAAATTTAAGTTTGGTGTGAATTTAAAAACAAAAATTTACTTTATTTCATTAAGTTAAAATTTTGATATTTAAAATTCGTCGTGAGTTGAAAACTAGGCCGTTGAACCGAAATTGCTTTACCCGAGGGCGGGACGAGAACTTTTATTATAATTATTTTTAATCTTATTGAATTAAAGTATGCCAAAAACATTAAAAAAAAACCCAAAAATCTTTTCTTTTAAAACAACGCTTTGAAATGACAAATTTTTAAAATTTTGTTGAGAGACGGACCAGGACAACGTTCTGAAACGCCCTCATTCTAAAAGAAACAAATTTTTAAAAAATTTATTAAATTATGTTTTATTAGTTAAAGGTTATTTAAAAAAGAAAAAAACCGAGACCCATGCGATCGCATGGGATATACACTGCAACCTCATGCGATCGCATGAGGCCAAAATACTGGTCAGGATAATAAATCCAGCGAACTCTCTGTCTCACTCCACACACACATAAACACACGAACATACACACACAAATCACTCAAAAATCACCAATTTTCAACCAAAATCAACGAAATTCGTCACAATAATCCGCTACAATCATGAATTTGTTAAGAAGTTTTTCAAGAAAGGTAACAATTACACCCCTAAACCTCTTTAAATTTGATTTTTAGTGTTCTTGACCTATAATTTACCTAATTTGATTTTATTAATTTCTAGTGTAATTGGAGTTAAATTGTTAGTATATTATGCATGTATAGCCTATATTGATGCTATTTAACATGATTTGAAGCCAAAAACTTCAAAATTTTTAGAAATCTAGGGTTTGTGTGTAGTGACCCGAACTTTTTCATGTTTATATATATTAATTGAGATTGATATTTACATGATTAAATGTTTCCAACATGTTAAGCAATCAAACTTGTTAAGACTTGATTAATTGAAATATGTTTCATATAGACAATTGACCACCCAAGTTGACAGGCGATTCACGAACGTTAAAACTTGTAAAAACGACATGACGATATATATATGGATATACATATGGTTAACATGAGATTATGATAAGTAAGTATCTCCATAAGTATATTAACAATGAGTTATATACATATAAACAAGACTACTAACTTAAGGATTTCAAAACGAGACATATATGTAACGATTATCATTGTAACGACATTTAAATGTATATATATCATATTAAGATATATTAATATATCATAATATCATGATAATATAATAATTTAACATCTCATTAGATATAATAAACAATGGGTTAACAACATTAATTGAGATCGTTAACTTAAAGGTTTCAAAACAACACTTACATGTAACGACTAACGATGACTTAACGACTCAGTTAAAATGTATATACATATAGTGTATTTAGATGTATTAAAATACTTTTGGAAGACTTCAAGACATATATCAAAACACTCATACTTAACGAAAATGGTTACAGTTACTTTCCCATTCTTTTCTTTCATCAAGAATTCTAGTCGTATTCTTACCCGTATTATACACAGCTTCAAAACGTACTTACTATGGGTATATACCAATAGGAACTAGCATGGGATTCCACTCTTGATTATGTCATGTATGACTAATCAATTTTAACTTCTACCATGAGCTAGTCAACTAACTAGAACTCCTTTTAACCCCACTCACCACTCACCAATTACCACTCATCATTCACTCCATTTCACTTCCAATTCTCTTTCTAATTCTCTCTCAACACACCCACACTATTATGAATGTATTTTTCCAGTAGTTAATCATCATCTTCATCAAAAATCACTTCAATAATCAAGCTATAATCATCATAGGAAGAACACTTCAAGAACACTTCAAAAATCCCTTCAAGTTTACTAATTTACTTCCAAGCTTTCAAATCCATTCCAAGTAATCATCTAAGATCAAGAAACCTTTGTTATATACAGTAGGTTATCTTTCTTATTCAAGGTAATATTCATATTCAAACTTTGATTCAATTTCTATAACTATAAACTATCTTAATTCGAGTAAAAATCTTACTTGAACTTGTTTTTGTGTCATAATCCTACTTCAAGAACTTTCAAGCCATCCAAGATCCTTTGAAGCTAGATCATTTCTTGTCACTTCCAGTAGTTTTACCTACTAAACTTGAGGTAGTAATGATGTTCATAACATCATTCGATTCATATATATAAAACTATCTTATTCGAAGGTTTAAACTCGTAATCACTAGAACATAGTTTAGTTAATTCTAAACTTGTTCGCAAACAAAAGTTAATCCTTCTAACTTGACTTTTAAAATTAACTAAACACATGTTCTATATCTATATGATATGCTAACTTAATGATTTAAAACCTGGAAACACGAAAAACACCGTAAAACCGGATTTACGCCGTCGTAGTAACACCGCGGGCTGTTTTGAGTTAGTTAATTAAAAACTATGATAAACTTTGATTTAAAAGTTGTTATTCTGAGAAAATGATTTTTATTATGAACATGAAACTATATCCAAAAATTATGGTTAAACTCAAAGTGGAAGTATGTTTTCTAAAATGGTCATCTAGACGTCGTTCTTTCGACTGAAATGACTACCTTTACAAAAATGACTTGTAACTTATTTTTCCGACTATAAACCTATACTTTTTCTGTTTAGATTCATAAAATAGAGTTTAATATGAAACCATATCAATTTGATTCACTCAAAACGGATTTAAAATGAAGAAGTTATGGGTAAAACAAGATTGGATAATTTTTCTCATTTTAGCTACGTGAAAATTGGTAACAAATCTATTCCAACCATAACTTAATCAACTTGTATTGTATATTATGTAATCTTGAGATACCATAGACACGTATACAATTTTTCGACCTATCATGTCGACACATCTATATATATTTCGGAACAACCATAGACACTCTATATGTGAATGTTGGAGTTAGCTATACAGGGTTGAGGTTGATTCCAAAATATATATAGTTTGAGTTGTGATCAATACTGAGATACGTATACACTGGGTCGTGGATTGATTCAAGATAATATTTATCGATTTATTTATGTACATCTAACTGTGGACAACTAGTTGTAGGTTACTAACGAGGACAGCTAACTTAATAAACTTAAAACATCAAAATATATTAAAAGTGTTGTAAATATATTTTGAACATACTTTGATATATATGTATATATTGTTATAGGTTCGTGAATCAACAGTGGCCAAGTCTTACTTCCCGACGAAGTAAAAATCTGTGAAAGTGAGTTATAGTCCCACTTTTAAAATCTAATATTTTTGGGATGAGAATACATGCAGGTTTTATAAATGATTTAAAAAATAGACACAAGTACATGAAACTACATTCTATGGTTGAATTATCGAAATCGAATATGCCCCTTTTTATTAAGTCTGGTAATCTAAGAATTAGGGAACAGACACCCTAATTGACGTGAATCCTAAAGATAGATCTATTGGGCCTAACAAACCCCATCCAAAGTACCGGATGCTTTAGTACTTCGAAATTTATATCATATCCGAAGGGTGTCCCGGAATGATGGGGATATTCTTATATATGCATCTTGTTAATGTCGGTTACCAGGTGTTCACCATATGAATGATTTTTATCTCTATGTATGGGATGTGTATTGAAATATGAAATCTTGTGGTCTATTGTTACGATTTGATATATATAGGTTAAACCTATAACTCACCAACATTTTTGTTGACGTTTTAAGCATGTTTATTCTCAGGTGATTATTAAGAGCTTCCGCTGTCGCATACTTAAATAAGGACGTGATTTGGAGTCCATGTTTGTATGATATTGTGTAAAAACTGCATTCAAGAAACTTATTTTGTTGTAACATATTTGTTTTGTAAACCATTATGTAATGGTCGTGTGTAAACAGGATATTTTAGATTATCATTATTTGATAATCTACGTAAAGCTTTTTAAACCTTTATTGATGAAATAAAGGTTATGGTTTGTTTTAAAATGAATGCAGTCTTTGAAAAACGTCTCATATAGAGGTCAAAACCTCGCAACGAAATCAATTAATATGGAACGTTTTTAATCAATAAGAACGGCACATTTCAGTTGGTATCCGAGCGTTGGTCTTAGAGAACCAGAATTTTGCATTAGTGTGTCTTATCTAGTTTGTTAGGATGCATTAGTGAGTCTGGACTTCGACCGTGTTTACTTGAAAAATGATTGCTTAACAAATTTTGTTGGAAACTATATATTTTTAACATGTGAATATTATGTGATATATTAATCTCTTAACGCGTTTGATATTATGTGATAGATGTCTACCTCTAGAACAAGTCCCATTGACTCACCTAATAATAATGAAGAGTCAAATGTAAATTGGAATGATTCGTGGACTGATTCACAAGTTCCCGAAGAGGAACCGGAAGAAGAGTCGGAACCGGAAGAAGAATCGGAACCGAAAAAAGAATCGGAACCGGATGAAGAAATAGAACCGGTGAGGGAAATTATAAAACGGTTAAGTAAAAGAAAATCCTCAACCAACCGACCAAGGTTAATTATGGTCAATGGTGTTTCCGCCAAGGAAGCAAAATATTGGGAGGATTACCAATTCTCCGATGAATCGGATTCCGACGAGAATTCCGATGATGTTATAGAAATTACCCCAACTGAATTTAAAAAGGCAAAAGAAAATAATAAGGGAAAGGGCATAAAAATAGAGAAATCTAATTCCAACCCCGATGAACTTTATATGTATCGTCAACCCCCGAAGTCCTTAAGTTGTAACAATGACCCGAGAACCTCTAAACCACCAGGTTTTTCTAAATCAATGTGGATAACGACGGCTCGTATTAGGGGAACATCATATATCCCTAGAAACTTGGCAAAACGAACCAAAACCGAAGAAGAAGAAACAAGCGAGTCGGAATAAGATAGTTGTATTCGTGTGGTGTAATATAAGTAATATAGTGTGCTTATGCTTTATGATATATGTAAAAATTGCTTGTATTAATAAGTATTTTTTTTATGAATCTAACTCTTGTCTATTTTACAGTATAAAAACACAAAATGGATAGACAACCCAATATTTTAAGAGACCTACCCGGAGACATGATTGATGAAATCTTGTCTAGAGTCGGTCAGAATTCTTCGGCACAACTATTTAAGGTGAGATCAGTTTGTAAGACATTCGAAGAACGTTCAAAGAATGTCTTGGTTTATAAAAGGCTTTCGTTCGAAAGATGGGGGATATCACATTGGGAAATCCATAAGTTACGATGTGTTTACTTTGACGCATATATTGCGGGGAACCCAAATGCTATTTTACGCAATGGGTTAAGAAATTATTTTGACTCAATATATCCGAATATTGGACTTCGTGATTTAGAAAAATCAGCTAACATGCAACATAAAGAAGCACGTTATGCTTACGGATTAGTAATGTTCGCTTCTCACCAAAGTGAGAACAAGAACATCGGGCTACAACTATTAAACAAAACGTTCCCACAAGTGACGGAGTTGGTAATTGGGGTAAGAAATGAGGTTTTTAGATTGTTACGGGACTGTTGGATATTACGTAACCCTCGTCCCTTTGACGACGTTATAACACGCTGTCTTATCAACGGCCATAACGGTTATGTTCCACAAGACCAAGGATGGGAAGTAGTCCTAGTAAAACCAGAATGCATGACTTGTTTCTGGACGTATGAATTACGTGTCTTTATTGCCTTTGCTGAACGACTTGTGTACTAGCTAGAATTATCTTCACAACTATCTTGTATCAAAGTTATTGTGTGCTATATTTCATGCTTTATGTAAAATAAGCGGTATTGTAAGTTTGTAAAATATTGTATAAAAGTTTGAACGCGGAATATTATTATAATCAGTTTTTCATATAGAATTGTAGTAGTTGAATTGTATATTAGCTACTAAGTATGAACTTAACGGGTAGGTACTGCCCGAATTTAAACTTATAAAACGCTAATATGAAGAAAAAGCTTTTATAAATGAGTTCATATTATGCTACGAAATACTATTAACTACTCTTAATATTCTGTATGATTAACTTATTCTATTTGACTATTTTGAAGGAAATGGCACCGACTACTCGACACACCGTGAATATGAATGAAGAGGAATTCCGTACTTTTCTAGCTTCAAACATAGCCGCAGTACAGGCTGCGCTACATACCAACAATAACCTTGGATCTAGCAGTACAGGAAATAGTGTAGGATGCACCTACAAAGAATTCACTGCCTGCAAACCTTTGGAATTTGATGGAACCGAAGGACCGATCGGATTGAAACGGTGGACCGAGAAGGTCGAATCGGTGTTTGCCATAAGTAAGTGTACTGAAGAGGACAAAGTAAAGTACGCTACGCATACCTTCACAGGTTCTGCGTTAACATGGTGGAATACCTATCTAGAGCAAGTGGGACAAGACGATGCGTACGCACTACCGTGGTCAGCATTCAAGCACTTGATGAATGAGAAGTACCGTCCCAGAACCGAGGTCAATAAGCTCAAGACAGAACTTAGAGGGTTACGAACCCAAGGATTTGATATTACCACGTACGAAAGACGATTCACAGAATTGTGCCTATTGTGTCCGGGAGCATTCGAAGATGAGGAAGAGAAGATCGACGCGTTTGTGAAAGGATTACCGAAAAGAATCCAAGAAGATATAAGTTCACACGAGCCCGCCTCCATACAACAGGCATGTAGAATGGCTCACAAACTAGTGAACCAGATTGAAGAAAGAATTAAAGAACAGACTGCTGAAGAGGCCAATGTGAAGCAAGTCAAAAGAAAGTGGGAGGAAAACGGTGATAAGAATCACCAATACAACAACAACAGCAATTACAACAATAATCGCAACAATTATCCCAACAATCGCAACATCAATCGCAACTACAATAAACGGCCCAACAACAACAACAACAACAACAACAACAACAGCAGCAACTACAACAATAATCCCAACAACAATAATAACCGCAACAACAACAACAATCAGAAGCAGCTATGCCAAAGGTGTGAAAAGTATCACTCGGGGTTCTGCACCAAATTTTGCAACAAGTGTAAAAGAAATGGTCATAGCGCGGGGAAGTGTGAGGTCTACGGACCAGGGGTTAATAGAATGAAAGGAACAAATGGTGTCGGAACGAGTAATGGCGGAGGAAGTAGTGTCGGAGCAAGTTATGCCAATGTAGTTTGTTATAAATGTGGAAAACCGGGCCACATTATTAGAAATTGCCCGAACCAGGAGAACACGAATGGACAAGGCCGCGGAAGAGTTTTCAATATTAATGCGGCAGAGGCACAGGAAGACCCGGAGCTTGTTACGGGTACGTTTCTTATTGACAATAAATCTGCTTACGTTTTATTTGATTCGGGTGCGGATAGAAGCTATATGAGTAGAGATTTTTGTGCTAAATTAAGTTGTCCATTGACGCCTTTGGATAGTAAATTTTTACTCGAATTAGCAAATTGTAAATTAATTTCAGCAGATAATATATGTCGGAATCGAGAAATTAAACTGGTTAGCGAAACATTTAAGATTGATTTGATACCAGTAGAGTTAGGGAGTTTTGATGTGATAATCGGTATGGACTGGTTGAAAGAAGTGAAAGCAGAGATCGTTTGTTACAAAAATGCAATTCGCATTATACGAGAAAAAGGAAAACCCTTAATGGTGTACGGAGAAAAGGGCAACACGAAGCTACATCTTATTAGTAATTTGAAGGCACAAAAACTAATAAGAAAAGGTTGCTATGCTGTGCTAGCACACGTCGAGAAAGTCAATTCCGAAAAAAAGAACATCAATGATATTCCCATCACAAAAGAATTTCTCGATGTATTTCCGAAAGAATTACCGGGATTACCCCCACATCGATCCGTTGAATTTCAAATAGATCTTGTACCAGGAGCTGCACCAATAGCTCGTGCTCCTTACAGACTCGCACCCAGCGAGATGAAAGAATTGCAAAGCCAATTACAAGAACTTTTAGAGCGTGGTTTCATTCGACCAAGCACATCACCGTGGGGAGCTCCTGTTTTGTTTGTCAAGAAGGAAGATGGTACATTCAGGTTGTGTATCGACTACCGAGAGTTGAACAAACTTACCATCAAGAACCGCTACCCACTACCGAGAATCGACGATTTATTTAATCAACTACAAGGCTCGTCTGTTTATTCAAAGATTGACTTACGTTCCGGGTATCATCAAATGCGGGTGAAAGAAGATGATATTCTAAAGACTGCTTTCAGAACACGTTATGGTCATTACGAGTTTATGGTCATGCCGTTTGGTTTAACTAATGCACCAGCTGTGTTCATGGACCTTATGAACCGAGTGTGTGGACTATACCTTGACAAGTTTGTCATTGTTTTCATTGATGACATACTTATTTACTCAAAGAATGACCAAGAACACGGTGAACATTTGAGAAAGGTGTTAGAAGTATTGAGGAAGGAAGAATTGTACGCTAAGTTTTCAAAGTGTGCATTTTGGTTGGAAGAAGTTCAATTCCTCAGTCACTTAGTGAACAAAGAAGGTATTAAGGTGGATCCGGCAAAGATAGAAACTGTTGAAAAGTGGGAAACCCCGAAAACTCCGAAACACATACGCCAGTTTTTAGGACTAACTGGTTACTACAGAAGGTTCATCCAAGACTTTTCCAGAATAGCAAAACCCTTGACTGCATTAACGCATAAAGGGAAGAAATTTGAATGGAATGATGAACAAGAGAAAACATTTCAGTTATTGAAGAAAAAGCTAACTACGGCACCTATATTGTCATTGCCTGAAGGGAATGATGATTTTGTGATTTATTGTGACGCATCAAAGCAAGGTCTCGGTTGTGTATTAATGCAACGAACGAAGGTGATTGCTTATGCATCTAGACAATTGAAGATTCACGAGCAAAATTATACGACGCATGATTTGGAATTAGGCGCGGTTGTTTTTGCATTAAAGACTTGGAGGCACTACTTATATGGGGTCAAAAGTATTATATATACCGACCACAAAAGTCTTCAACACATATTTAATCAGAAACAACTGAATATGAGGCAGCGTAGGTGGATTGAATTATTGAATGATTACGACTTTGAGATTCGTTACCACCCGGGGAAGGCAAATGTGGTAGCCGATGCCTTGAGCAGGAAGGACAGAGAACCCATTCGAGTAAAATCTATGAATATAATGATTCATAATAACCTTACTACTCAAATAAAGGAGGTGCAACAAGGAGTTTTAAAAGAGAGAAATTTAAAGGATGAAATACCCAAAGGATCGGAGAAGCATCTTAATATTCGGGAAGACGGAACCCGGTATAGGGCTGAAAGGATTTGGGTACCAAAATTTGGAGATATGAGAGAAATGGTACTTAGAGAAGCTCATAAAACCAGATACTCAATACATCCTGGAACGGGGAAGATGTACAAGGATCTCAAGAAACATTTTTGGTGGCCGGGTATGAAAGTCGATGTTGCTAAATACGTAGGAGAATGTTTGACGTGTTCTAAGGTCAAAGCTGAGCATCAGAAACCATCAGGTCTACTTCAACAACCCGAAATCCCAGAATGGAAATGGGAAAACATTCCATGGATTTCATCACTAAATTGCCAAGGACTGCAAGTGGTTTTGATACTATTTGGGTAATAGTTGATCATCTCACCAAATCAGCACACTTCCTGCCAATAAGAGAAGATGACAAGATGGAGAAGTTAGCACGACTGTATTTGAAGGAAGTCGTCTCCAGACATGGAATACCAATCTCTATTATCTCTGATAGGGATGGCAGATTTATTTCAAGATTCTGGCAGACATTACAGCAAGCATTAGGAACTCGTCTAGACATGAGTACTGCCTATCATCCACAAACTGATGGGCAGAGCGAAAGGACGATACAAACGCTTGAAGACATGCTACGAGCATGTGTTATTGATTTCGAAAACAGTTGGGATCGACATCTACCGTTAGCAAAATTTTCCTACAACAACAGCTACCATTCAAGCATTGAGATGGCGCCGTTTGAAGCACTTTATGGTAGAAAGTGCAGGTCTCCGATTTGTTGGAGTGAAGTGGGGGATAGACAGATTACGGGTCCGGAGATTATACAAGAAATTACCGAGAAGATCATCCAAATTCAACAACGGTTGAAAATCGCCCAAAGTCGACAAAAGAGCTACGCTGACATTAAAAGAAAAGATATAGAATTTGAAATTGGAGAGATGGTCATGCTTAAAGTTACACCTTGGAAAGGCGTTGTTCGATTTGGTAAACGAGGGAAATTAAATCCAAGGTATATAGGACCATTCAAGATTATTGATCGTGTCGGACCAGTAGCTTACCGACTTGAGTTACCTCAACAACTCGCGACTGTACATAACACTTTCCACGTCTCGAATTTGAAGAAATGTTTTGCTAAAGAAGATCTCACTATTCCGTAAGATGAAATCCAAATCAACGAAAAACTCCAATTCATCGAAGAACCCGTCGAAATAATGGATCGTGAGGTTAAAAGACTTAAGCAAAACAAGATACCAATTGTTAAGGTTCGATGGAATGCTCGTAGAGGACCCGAGTTCACCTGGGAGCGTGAAGATCAGATGAAGAAGAAATACCCGCATCTATTTCTAGAAGATTCGTCAACACCTTCAACAGCTTAAAATTTCGGGACGAAATTTATTTAACGGGTAGGTACTGTAGTGACCCGAACTTTTTCATGTTTATATATATTAATTGAGATTGATATTTACATGATTAAATGTTTCCAACATGTTAAGCAATCAAACTTGTTAAGACTTGATTAATTGAAATATGTTTCATATAGACAATTGACCACCCAAGTTGACAGGCGATTCACGAACGTTAAAACTTGTAAAAACGACATGACGATATATATATGGATATACATATGGTTAACATGAGATTATGATAAGTAAGTATCTCCATAAGTATATTAACAATGAGTTATATACATATAAACAAGACTACTAACTTAAGGATTTCGAAACGAGACATATATGTAACGATTATCATTGTAACGACATTTAAATGTATAGATATCATATTAAGATATATTAATATATCATAATATCATGATAATATAATAATTTAACATCTCATTAGATATAATAAACAATGGGTTAACAACATTAATTGAGATCGTTAACTTAAAGGTTTCAAAACAACACTTACATGTAACGACTAACGATGACTTAACGACTCAGTTAAAATGTATATACATGTAGTGTATTTAGATGTATTAAAATACTTTTGGAAGACTTCAAGACATATATCAAAACACTCATACTTAACGAAAATGGTTACAGTTACTTTCCCATTCTTTTCTTTCATCAAGAATTCTAGTCGTATTCTTACCCGTATTATACACAGCTTCAAAACGTACTTACTATGGGTATATACCAATAGGAACTAGCATGGGATTCCACTATTGATTATGTCATGTATGACTAATCAATTTTAACTTCTACCATGAGCTAGTCAACTAACTAGAACTCCTTTTAACCCCACTCACCACTCACCAATTACCACTCATCATTCACTCCATTTCACTTCCAATTCTCTTTCTAATTCTCTCTCAACACACCCACACTATTATGAATGTATTTTTCCAGTAGTTAATCATCATCTTCATCAAAAATCACTTCAAGAATCAAGCTATAATCATCATAGGAAGAACACTTCAAGAACACTTCAAAAATCCCTTCAAGTTTACTAATTTACTTCCAAGCTTTCAAATCCATTCCAAGTAATCATCTAAGATCAAGAAACCTTTGTTATATACAGTAGGTTATCTTTCTTATTCAAGGTAATATTCATATTCAAACTTTGATTCAATTTCTATAACTATAAACTATCTTAATTCGAGTAAAAATCTTACTTGAACTTGTTTTTGTGTCATGATCCTACTTCAAGAACTTTCAAGCCATCCAAGATCCTTTGAAGCTAGATCATTTCTTGTCACTTCCAGTAGGTTTACCTACTAAACTTGAGGTAGTAATGATGTTCATAACATCATTCGATTCATATATATAAAACTATCTTATTCGAAGGTTTAAACTCGTAATCACTAGAACATAGTTTAGTTAATTCTAAACTTGTTCGCAAACAAAAGTTAATCCTTCTAACTTGACTTTTAAAATTAACTAAACACATGCTCTATATCTATATGATATTCTAACTTAATGATTTAAAACCTGGAAACACGAAAAACACCGTAAAATCGGATTTACGCCGTCGTAGTAACACCGCGGGCTGTTTTGAGTTAGTTAATTAAAAACTATGATAAACTTTGATTTAAAAGTTGTTATTCTGAGAAAATGATTTTTATTATGAACATGAAACTATATCCAAAAATTATGGTTAAACTCAAAGTGGAAGTATGTTTTCTAAAATGGTCATCTAGACGTCGTTCTTTCGACTGAAATGACTACCTTTACAAAAACGACTTGTAACTTATTTTTCCGACTATAAACCTATACTTTTTCTGTTTAGATTCATAAAATAGAGTTCAATATGAAACCATAGCAATTTGATTCACTCAAAACGGATTTAAAATGAAGAAGTTATGGGTAAAACAAGATTGGATAATTTTTCTCATTTTAGCTACGTGAAAATTGGTAACAAATCTATTCCAACCATAACTTAATCAACTTGTATTGTATATTATGTAATCTTGAGATACCATAGACACGTATACAATATTTCGACCTATCATGTCGACACATCTATATATATTTCGGAACAACCATAGACACTCTATATGTGAATGTTGGAGTTAGCTATACAGGGTTGAGGTTGATTCCAAAATATATATAGTTTGAGTTGTGATCAATACTGAGATACGTATACACTGGGTCGTGGATTGATTCAAGATAATATTTATCGATTTATTTATGTACATCTAACTATGGACAACTAGTTGTAGGTTACTAACGAGGACAGCTGACTTAATAAACTTAAAACATCAAAATATATTAAAAGTGTTGTAAATATATTTTGAACATACTTTGATATATATGTATATATTGTTATAGGTTCGTGAATCAACAGTGGCCAAGTCTTACTTCCCGACGAAGTAAAAATCTGTGAAAGTGAGTTATAGTCCCACTTTTAAAATCTAATATTTTTGGGATGAGAATACATGCAGGTTTTATAAATGATTTACAAAATAGACACAAGTACATGAAACTACATTCTATGGTTGAATTATCGAAATCGAATATGCCCCATTTTATTAAGTCTGGTAATCTAAGAATTAGGGAACAGACACCCTAATTGACGCGAATCCTAAAGATAGATCTATTGGGCCTAACAAACCCCATCCAAAGTACCGGATGCTTTAGTACTTCGAAATTTATATCATATCTGAAGGGTGTCCCGGAATGATGGGGATATTCTTATATATGCATCTTGTTAATGTCGGTTACCAGGTGTTCACCATATGAATGATTTTTATCTCTATGTATGGGATGTGTATTGAAATATGAAATCTTGTGGTCTATTGTTACGATTTGATATATATAGGTTAAACCTATAACTCACCAACATTTTTGTTGATGTTTTAAGCATGTTTATTCTCAGGTGATTATTAAGAGCTTCCGCTGTCGCATACTTAAATAAGGACGAGATTTGGAGTCCATGCTTGTATGATATTGTGTAAAAACTGCATTCAAGAAACTTATTTTGTTGTAACATATTTGTTTTGTAAACCATTATGTAATGGTCGTGTGTAAACAGGATATTTTAGATTATCATTATTTGATAATCTACGTAAAGCTTTTTAAACCTTTATTGATGAAATAAAGGTTATGGTTTGTTTTAAAATGAATGCAGTCTTTGAAAAACGTCTCATATAGAGGTCAAAACCTCGCAACGAAATCAATTAATATGGAACGTTTTTAATCAATAAGAACGGGACATTTCATTGTGTTCTTGAGCAATTTGGGGCTTTTTGATATAAACAGGTTATGGCCAATTTTTGTCATGAATTATTGCTAAATAAGTAGTGTAACATGTTTAGGTAGCTAAATGATCCAAACTTTGATCCTAAACATGATTTTTGAGAATTAAAGTGGACTTTTTAGGTCTAAAATTCATGAAATTGATTAAATTGATGTAAATGCCATTTGAAACTTGTTTAATTGCTAGTAATGGTTATTTTAACATGTTATTTGAGTTGAATGCTTATGAACTTTGTAAACATTTTCATAAATGCTTATTTGAAAAAGTGTAGAATTGTTAAAATTGTGTAAATGTGTACAAGTTTAATTTTGATTAAACATGTTATTGTAATTGTTTCAAGTTGTTATTTTGCTAACACTAATGCATATTTGGATGCACAAATTTTGTGTTTAATGTGTTTTGCAGAGATTTACCGATACTGATGGTGCATCATCATCATCTAGGCAACCTGCTCCAGAACCTGAACCAGAAATGCAATATGAACCGGAGCAACAACAGGAACAACAACAACAACCTGATCAACACGTACCATATTATGATCCGCAACAAGAATATGTTAATTCCTACGTAATTTTTCCAATTCATCTGATAATAGAACACCCAACGATTCATGAAGAACAGTTGCATCCTAATCTGAGATTTGATCAAAGCTGGAGAGATTACCCGACGTACCAAAGTAACAAATTTAAACTGGTAACGAAAAATGTAGAAGTACCGAGGGTAATCGATTGAGAGCCTTTGGAAAGGGTCCAACTAGTTAACTCAGTTAGACAGCATCTGATCCAAAGGTATGGCAACTCTTCTTTTCCCGATTGGGAACGTTTATTCACCATTCTTAGGCCTGTATATAAAGAGTGGTGCGTTGAGCTTATGAGTACTATTTCACTTAATGCGGATGTAGTTAGGTTAGATGATAGAAGTTTTCTTAGATTTTTACTTGGCTGTAGGATGTATAGGATGTCCATGCTGGACATGGCCAGGGCTTTACAGATTTACACTCCTGGTGAATTACTACTACCCGATTGTACAAATTTGATTTATCATGGTGAAAGGGTAGATATGAATTTTGAAGCGGACGCCGTCTGGAGGCGTATGTCAAATTATAATGTTTTTTTGCTGGGAAGAAGACACTCTTATTTAGATATTAACAAAGCAGAGCTACGTATTATACATAGATTTTTAGCTAATTCGATTACACAAAGAGGTAAAAACAAGGAGAAGATTGTAATGACCCTGGATTTTTCCAACGTTTAATTAATAATGGTTATTATTAATGCTTGTGTTTTACTGAATGTATTTTATTACGTTTACTTGTTACCATACATGACTTTTGAATGCCCGACACGTCTTTGTGACACATGAACTTTTCACGAATAATATTTAAGATATTATTTGCATGCATGATTAATTATTATTAATCATTTTTAATTAACTAAGGTTACTAGTTAATTACTTGGGCTTTGTTGGATTAACTTGTTAATTACTTGAACTTGGGCTTTTATTAATGCTAATGGACTTAGAAGCCCACCCTACATCCTTAATGGACTAGTTAGCCCAACTTATCATGCAAGTATTACATTTGAACTTAACTAGTTTGATTAATACATATGGAATCTAGTTACAAGTTACTTACACTACTTTCCAACACCATGCAACCTTATAACCATCTTTTTGAGCCAATTACATGCAAAGAACTAGTGAGCTTTTCCCTCCCCCCTCCTCTTTGAAAACCGTCGGCCAAGGGTGGGCAAAAGGGAGCTCACATTTTTTTTTTTTTTAAATACTTATTCACTACTTCATTCACTTTTTACACACACAAAAATATTAGCATTTTCCTCTCAATTTTCTCTCAACTTTTCTCTCAAAGTGTGAGTTTCTTTCAAGCTTTTTCTCCTTCTTTTTCTCTTGTAAAAACCGAATCCTAAACCATCTTCATCATCATCTTATGCTTGTTTGTTACTTGTTCTTGTTGTTGATTACTTACTTGTCTTTGTTAGTTGTTTACTCACTAGTACAAGAATCAAACTTTCTAGTTTAATTCTTCATATTATCTTGTATTTACAAGAACATACAAGAACAAAACTTCCTAGTTTATGTTCTACACTTAATGTTTTAAAAGATTGTAAGTTCATGTATTGTAAATCATTACTTGTGATTCATGTTTGTAAACTTAAAGTTTACATTCTTAAAGATCAAAGCCTTGGCTTGAATCTTTAAAGTATGAACAACCATGAACTTGTTACTTGTAGATTTAACTTATTTCTTCATTTTATGTACTTTAAAGTTGTGATTTGGTCAAGTATTACTAGTTAATCTTGATATCATATTTCTTGAAACTAAAAGTTAATTTTGTAAGTTCAAGAACATAGAAGTATAACTTTTTAGTTATAACTTCATATACTTGTGTTGGATTTAGCTTAAGAACTTTAGATCTAGACTTTTGGGTCTAGGATCTTCAAGATCTAACTGAGAACTATGTTCTACAACTTAAGATCGTGATTAGTTAGTTTACTTTCAAGTTTGTAGTTCAATATTACTTTTTAAACTCATGTATGTGATAAATCTAAGATCTTGATGTAACTTTGGTTCATCAAACTACTTGCAACACTTAATTGAGTTGTGCTACTTATCTTAGACTTACACTTGTGTTATGATGGTCAAAACTTGGTAAAGATGATGTAAACACATCAACGAGTTGTACACTTGAAGCTATATGCATCAAGGATGAGAACCGTGATGAACATCAAGCACCAAGAACCCACCGGAACCTACTGTTTACTGTTTTCTGGAACTGATCAGAATACCTGGGCTACTGTAAAGTTGATTTTCAGTTATCTCTATTCTAGTAGATAATTTTTTGTTAAAGACTCGTCTTAATCCGAGTTACGGTTTAGGATCTATGGCCCTCCGAACGTCACTATGTCCTTTTAACGTTGTG
The DNA here is from genome assembly GCF_046630445.1 of Rutidosis leptorrhynchoides. Classification (NCBI taxonomy): domain Eukaryota; kingdom Viridiplantae; phylum Streptophyta; class Magnoliopsida; order Asterales; family Asteraceae; genus Rutidosis; species Rutidosis leptorrhynchoides. The sequence continues at coordinate 126,607,112 of NC_092335.1, forward strand.
CTGAAAATTCTGACCTACTCGCACTTAGACCGTCGCCACGGTCAAACGAAGACGAGTTTGCTTCTGGAATTTTAACCACAACTAAAGGACTCATATACGGAGCCATGGCCACTGGTCTCACCTTATTTCAGTAGGTATAGAGGCCGTGGTGACTGATCGAAGTCAGCCTTTGTTTTAAACTCTTTTCATGAACGAAACTTACTTTACACCTTTTGTTTGATGATGATTGATGATGACCTTTAAGACCTAATTTACATACTTTTAAACCTATTGGAACAATTTACTGACTTCATAATATTTGACTTAGGTTGAGGACTTTCCGGACCTACATACTTGCTTACTTCCCGACTCAACTTTACTACTACTTTACCACTGTGAGTTATAGCATCCCTTTTTACTTTAACTATTTTGGGACTGATAATACTTGCTAATTTTACGTTTTACATACTAGGCACGAGTACTTAAAATTTATATATGTGTGGGTTATACAACGGCATAAACTTTCCCCTTAGCTCGGTAACGTTTAGTCATTGGTCTTTGAACCGGTGAACGCGAATCTTAGATATGGATCCATAGGGTTTGACATCCCCACTCGGGCTAGTAGCGCTAGCATTTAACGGGTGTTTAATACTTCGTATACATACGCACTCACCAAGTGTACTTTCAGGGGGTTATAAATGTTAAGTTAGTTACCAAGTGCCCACGGTTAAACATATACTTTACATATTATTTTTAAACGCATGTTGAAGCACTGAAATCTCGTGGCCTACTTACATTACTGTTATACTTAAACTATATCTCACCAACCTTTGTGTTGATGTTTTAAGCATGTTTTTCTCAGGTGCTTAAGGTTAGCCACTTCCGCTGTTGTACTAGTCTTGCTGTAGACACCCGCTGCTTTAGAGATGTCACTGCATGAACGTTTATCTTGCATTCATAAACATTATTACTTTCGAAACTATGATTTGTAATGACCATTGGGGTCACGTACAATTATTAATTGCTTCTATTCATAGAAGCATACTTTTGATGTAAAACATTCGACGTTGGTTATGACGTCACCTTTTATTATGAATGCAAACTTGTTTTGAAAACGCATATAGTGTTTAACCTTGTAATGATTCTGTTGTTGATGGTCCGTACATGATGATTTAGTACGGGGCGTCACAAAGATGACCTTACACGACTTATTTTACCTTAAGTGTATTCGAAACACTATAAGCTTTGTTAATATCCCCTACTGTATTGGTTTTTATCTGCCCAAAGTAGTAGCAGGAATACAGGACGGTAGAATAATAGGAGGAGGTATTTTTGTTACTCTCATTGGAGAGTATTTGGGTGTAGATAGGGATCAAGGAGGTCCACTGATGGTGTGTAGGGAACAGGTTGATACTTTAGGATTGAAGGTCTATCAGGGTGCAAAGGTATTAAAGAGCAGACGCAATCAGGCAATACCATATGATGGCCGTCATCCACAGGTAGAGAGAGGTTCAGATGAGGAAATGGAGAAACCGGATGACATTAGGGATGTCATTAGGGAGGCTATGACTGACGTCTACCAGCGTATAGATGAGGTAGAAATGACAAACGAGGATGGACATATTCGGTACGAGCAGTGGCAAGTCGAGAATGTGTACGAGCATTCTAGGCAACGACAGCATGATAGATGGCACTATCATCAGCATCAGATCATGAGCCAGCTATCACCTCAGGTACCAAATAACTACGTACCGACCCGACCTGCTTACTATCCTCCACACCAGCCCGATATGTGACCACCATTTACTCTCTACGACCCCAACCAGGCCTATCAGTACACCTATAACCAACCGTGAAACCCGCCCGACGACATGAACTGGAACCACTATCCAGATTGATATAGTTCCCATTGGTGATTTTTATCTTTTATTATTTTTATTTACTTATGTTTAAACATATAATATTGTGATACTTTTAATGCAATGTTTAATATTTTTTATTATTTTGTACTAATATTTCATATTTGATTTGAAAGTGGGATGTTAAGTCCCATTTCAAATTACCATGCATGTTATTATTTGTATGTATGTATATTGTCATGTACACAACAGGGTAAAACAGCGCATTTTCAAAGACTGGCATTAAGTTCAGCAAAAGCTACTAATTTTGACGACAAAACGAAAAACAAATGTGATGTAACAACAAGACGGAATGAACAAATGATGTGCACCATTTATCATTCAACAAACAAACGCCAATATGTTTGGAAACTTTGGTAAAATTTAATCATTTTTCTAAGCTAATCACCCTCAATAATTTAAATTGTTACTGATTTCTTGCAAATGAGGGCATTGCAAGATCTTAAGTGTGGGAAGGGGTTAAATTCTTTCATATTTTTAAAATTTTTAACTTAAACACTTGGTTACCATTAAAAAAATACTAGTAACGCAGTAGTTATATTAGAATCTAGTGCTCTCTGATAATAAAGAACAGCCATAGTCTTATATACTGACTACCCAATTCTAGTAAAAATTTTCAAAATTTTCAATTAAATGAACTCAAAATCATGTTTATACAAATTTATAAACGATAAAACTATGTGTTAATACCGAAATTATTGTTACCTCGGAAAGGACATAAATTGAGAAACAACCCAAAATGTTAGAATTCATTTAAAATGGAATAGAGGACAATAAAAAGGCAAAGAAAGGAAAATAAAAGCCAAGTGTGGGAAAAATTTACCAAGTTATTTAGAACATATGTCACATATTTTTGTACAAATAATTGAAGATACTTTTGTTTTGGACAATTTTAATCAGTTTTACCCAGTTTATTGTAATATAAATGAAATTTAAAAGGAAGTAAAGTCTTCCGAAAGAAAAAGAAACGCGCTTCTTGATTTAGGTCAAGAAGTTGTCGTCCAGACCAGTTGTAGAGTTTACGAAAAACCTTGAAAAGTTTTCTCGAAAATCAGCTGGAAATCCACGGACCTCAGCATCAAACAGGGTCGCCAAGTGGTTAGACTTATCCTAACCATGAGAGGATCTGTCTCATACAATAGGGGGCACCGTGCAAATTAGCTTATAAGACTAATGAATCAGATCCCCAGAAAAGATAATCTCCTTAAAGATCAAAAATCAGCTTTTAAGACTGATATTACTCAATCCTTGGGATTGACCTTAAAGATTGAGAATTACAAACTCATGGAATTCGATGATATCTAAACTCGAGCTTGAACGAGAAAATATTTTGATCAAAATTACAAACCGATTTGTTTTCTGAAAACCCATTTTTAATGCGTTCATTACCTTTGAACGTAAAATCCTAAGAATTCACCTGGAATTCATTAGGCCACCTGAATCAAATCGGGTGTCAACCGTAAGAACGGTGGTTGCATAGCATGGTCAAACACAGGACCTTGTGCCAGACCAAAAAACTATAGGGTGATCTTTACTATTGCTCCTACAAAGGATAGTAATTGCATCCGACACGTTATAGACCATAATTAAAAGCATGTCACGGGACATTGCCTTAACAGTTGCTTGTTCAACGCTTTCCTTTACAACCGAACGGTAGTTTACCGAAAGGTAATATACGGAGCAAGTAAACTGGACGCGTTGCTTTCCCAATACAAGGTTAGCAAGTGGGTGACACAAAACCATAAGTTTTGAGCTAAAATTTTCAAATCTGAAACCCACAAAACCCACAAAAATATTTTCCAAACACCGGTGAAGGGTTATTCCGGAAAACTTATCAAGGGTAAAAGCTAGATTGAATTTTCAAAAAGATCAAATGTTTTCATAAAGATCCAATTTTCTTAAAGGATCTAAATTTTCATAGTCATGTGGGACTGTAAACCACATCGTTACTATCATTGTTTATACCGCCGTATAGAAATCACTGATGTACAAAGTGTGAAGAATAAAGAAGTGATTCTAGTATTTTTATTTCAAGACTATATTGCTTGAGGACAAACAACGCTCAAGTGTGGGAATATTTGATAATGCTAAAAACGAACATATATTTCATAGCATTATCCCTCAAGAAAGACAAGCTTTTAGTTGCAATTGTTCTATTTACAAGTGATATTCGTTTAAATAATAAAAGGTGAAGACAAAAGACAGATTCGACGATTTAAAGACACAAATGACCAAAAAGCTAAAAAGTACAAAGTACAATCAAAGTGGTTCAAATTATTGATGAGAAACATCTCAAAATTACGAGTACAAGACGCAAAACACAAAGTACAAGATATTAAATAGTACGCAAGTACGTTCGAAAATCCGGAACCGGGACCAGAGTCAACTCTCAACGCTCGACGCAACGGACCAAAAATTACAAGTCAGCGGAGTACAAGAATATAATATAATTTATAATTAATTATATATAATTAGTTATATTATATTATAAATATTATAAAAATCAAAGCCGCCCACGTTTTTGGTACATTATGAGCTATCACGAAGGCCATGTAATCGCATGGGCAAAAAGCCTATATCCCATGCGATCGCATGGTGGCTAAAGTCAGGCCACATCTATAAATTCAGCATTTTTCGGACGTTTTGTGTACTCCTTTTTCATCAATCTCTCTCTCAAGATATATATATCTATATATATATATATATATATATATATATATATATATATATATATATATATATATATATATATATATATATATATATATATATATATATATATATTTAATTTTAATTTTAATTTAAGATTAATAATAAGGGTATGTTAGCGAATGTTGTAAGTGTGTAAGTCAAAATTCTGTCCGTGTAACGCTACGCTATTATTAATCATTGTAAGTTATGTTCAACCTTTTTAAATTAATGTCTCGTAGCAAAGTTATTATTATGCTTATTTAAGCAGAAATAATCATGATGTTGGGCTAAATATTAAGATTGGGTAATTGGGCTTTGTACCATAATTGAGGTTTGGACAAAAGAACGACACTTGTGAAAATTAGACTATGGGCTATTAATGATTTTTATATTTGTTTAATTGAATGATAGTTCGCTAATTTAATATAAAAATTACAATTGGACGTACCTATTGTAGTGACCCGAACTTTTCCATGTTTATATATATTAAATGAAATTGTTATTTACATGATTAAGTGTTTCCAACATGTTAAGCAATCAAACTTGTTAAGACTTGATTAATTGAAATAGGTTTCATATAGACAATTGACCACCCAAGTTGACCGGTGATTCACGAACGTTAAAACTTGTAAAAACTATATGATGACATATATATGGATATATATATATATATATATATATATATATATATATATATATATATATATATATATATATATATATATATATATATAGTTAACATGATATTATGATAAGTAAGTATCTCATTAGGTATTTTAACAATGAGTTATATACATAAAATTGAGTTTATTGAATTAAGAAACTCGAAACGATATATATAGCGATTATCGTGATAACAACGTCTTACTAAATACATATGAATCATATTAAGATATTGATACACTATGTTTAATCATGATAAATGATAAGTAAACATGTCATTAAGTGTATTAACAATGAAATACATATGTAAAAACAATACTACTAACTTAATGATTTCGAAACGAGACATATATGTAACGATTATCGTTGTAACAACATTTAACTGTATATATATCATACTAAGATATATTAATATATCATAATATCATGATAATGTAATAATTTAACATCTCTTTAGATATGATAAACAATGGGTTAACAACATTTAACAAGATCGTTAACCTAAAGGTTTCAAAACAACATTTACATGTAACGACTAACGATGATTTAACGACTCAGTTAAAATGTATATACATGTAGTATTTTAATATGTATTTATACACTTTTGAAATACTTCAAGACACTTATCAAAGTACTTCTACTTAACAAAAATGCTTACAATTACATCCTCGTTCAGTTTCATCAACAATTCTACTCGTATGCACCCGTATTCGTACTCGTACAATACACAGCTTTTAGATGTATGTACTATTGGTATATACACTCCAATGATCAGCTCTTAGCAGCTCATTTGAGTCACCTAACACATGTGGGAACTATCATTTGGCAACTAGCATGAAATATCTCATAAAATTACAAAAATATTAGTAATCATTCATGACTTATTTACATGTAAACAAATTTACACATCCTTTATATCTAATCCATATACCAACGACCAAAAACACCTACAAACACTTTCATTCTTCAATTTTTTCTTCATCTAATTGATCTCTCTCAAGTTCTATCATCAAGTTCTAAGTGTTCTTCATAAATTCTACAAGTTCTAGTTTCATAAAATCAAGAATACTTCCAAGTTTACTAGCTCACTTCCAATCTTGTAAAGTGATCATCCAACCTCAATAAATCCTTGTTAATACTCATATACAAACTTTGATTCAATTCCTATAACTATAACTATCTTAATTAGAGTGATAATCTTACTTGAACTTGTTTTCGTGTCATGATTCTACTTCAAGAACTTTCAAGCCATCCAAGATCCTATGAAGCTAGATCATTTCTTGTCACTTCCAGCAGGTTTACCTACTAAACTTGAGGTAGTAATGATGTTCATAACATCATTTGATTCATATATATAAAACTACCTTATTCGAAGACTTAAACTTGAAATCACTAGAACATAGTTTAGTTAATTCTAAACTTGTTCGCAAACAAAAGTTAATCCTTCTAACTTGACTTTTAAAATCAACTAAATACATTTTATATATCTATATGATATTCTAACTTAATGATTTAAAACCGGAAAACACGAAAAACACCGTAAAACCGGATATACGCCGTCGTAGTAACACCGCGGGCTGTTTTGGGTTAGTTAATTAAAAACTATGATAAACTTTGATTTAAAAGTTTTTCTTCTGGGAAAATTATTTTTCTTATGAACATGAAACTATATCCAAAAATCATGGTTAAACTCAAAGTGGAAGTATGTTTTCCAAAATGGTCATCTAGATGTCGTTCTTTCGACTGAAATGACTACCTCTTACAAAAACGACTTGTAACTTATATTTTTGACTACAAACCTATAATTTTTCTGTTTAGATTCATAAAATAGAGTTTAATATGAAACCATAGCAATTTGATTCACTCAAAACGGATTTAAAACGAAGAAGTTATGGGTAAAACAAGATTGGATAATTTTTCTTGTTGTAGCTACGTGAAAATTGGTAACAAATCTATATTAATCATATCCTAGCTAACTCATATTGTATTACATGTATTCTAATATATTATGTAATCTTCGGATACCATAGACACGTATGCAAATGTTTTGACATATCATATCGACCCATGTATATATATTATTTGGAACAACCATAGACACTCTATATGCAGTAATGTTGGAGTTAGCTATACAGGGTTGAGGTTGATTCCAAAAATATATATACTTTGAGTTGTGATCTAGCATGAGACGTGTATACACTGGGTCGTGGATTGATTCAAGATAATATATATCAATTTATTTCTGTACATCTAACTTTGGACAACTAGTTGTAGGTTACTAACGAGGACAGCTGACTTAATAAACTTAAAACATCAAAATGTATTAAAAATGTTGTAATTATATTTTGAACATACTTTGATATATATGTACATATTTGTTATAGGTTCGTGAATCGACCAGTGGCCAAGTCTTACTTCCCGACGAAGTAAAAATATGTGAAAGTGAGTTATAGTCCCACTTTTAAAATCTATTATTTTGGGATGAGAATACATGCAGTTTATAAATGTTTTACAAAATAGACACAAGTAATCAAAACTACTTTCTATGTTGGATTATCGAACCGAATATGCCCCTTTTTAGCTTGGTAGCCTAAGAATTAGGAAAATGGCCCCTAATTGACGCGAATCCTAAAGATAGATCTATTTGGCCCAACAAGCCTCGTCCGAGTTACGGATGCTTTCGTACTTCGATTTATCATATCCGATGAGAGTCCCGGAATGATGGGGATATTCTATATGCATCTTGTTAAGGTCGGTTACCAAGTGTTCAACATATGAATGATTTTTATCTCTATGCAGTTTGCGAAATGCCTGATATGAGATGTGTTATAAAAATGAAATCTTGTGGTCTATTATTATGATTTGATAATATGTAGGTTAAACCTATAACTCACCAACAATTTTATTGACGTTTTAAGCATGTTTATTCTCAGGTGATTATTAAGAGCTTCCGCTGTTGCATACTAAATTAAGGACAAGATTTGGAGTCCATGCTTGTATAATATTGTTTAAAACTTGCACTCGAAGACTTATGTTGATGTGTAATATTATTGTAAACCATTATGTAATGCTCGTGTGAAAAACGCTATATTTTAAATTATCATTATTTGATAATCGTCGTAATATTTTAAAGGTTATGGTTTGTTCTAAAATCGAATGCAGTCTTTGAAAAATGTCTCATATAGAGGTCAAAACCTCACAACGAAATCAATTAATATGGAACATTTATAATAAATATGAACTGGACATTTCACCTATAAATAACCATATACACTCGATCGGACACGATGTGCGGGATATTTATAAGTACTAATAATCATTCATTTAACCAGACACGGGAATGGATTAATAGTCAATGGACTTATTAAAACAGGGGTGAATTACATACAAGGAAAATTGGTATAATTATAGTTTAAGTCCCCAATTAGTTGGAATATTTGACTTCGGATATAAGGATAATTTGACGAGGACACTCGCACTTTATATTTATGACTGATGGACTGTTATGGACAAAAACCAGATGGACATATCGAATAATCCAGGACAAAGGACAATTAACCCATGGTAACAAATTAAAATCAACACGTCAAACATCATGATTACGGAAGTTTAAATAAGCATAATTCTTTTATTTCATATTTCATCGCACTTTTATTTACTGTCATTTTATTTAATTGCACTTTTAATTATCGTACTTTTTAATTATCGTAATTTTATTTATTGTCATTTTATTTATCGCATTTTAATTTATCGCACTTTAATTATTGTCAATTACTTTACGCTTTAAATTAAGTTATATTTATTTTTAATATTTTACATTAGGTTTTAACTGCGACTAAAGTTTTAAAATCGACAAACCGGTCATTAAACGGTAAAAACCCCCTTTTATAATAATACTACTACTTATATATATATTTATATTTATACAAATATAGTTTTAAAAATATAACGTTAAACTTGGCTAGATCCATGTGGAACGAACCAGACTTACTAAAAACTACACTACTGTACGATTAGGTACACTGCCTATAAGTGTTGTAGCAAGGTTTAGGTATATCCACTCTATAAATAAATAAATAACTTGTGTAAAATTGTATCGTATTTAATAGTATTTTGTAGTAAATATATAACTATTTCGTATACACCTCTACGCACATCATGTGCCCTAAAAAACATCTTGAATATAGTAACACGCTGCCATGCGTGAGGATGTAATTGCGAGACGCTAATGTGATAATGGTCTAGTACAGCCGTCACGAATGGGCTCAACGGAAAATGCAGGTTGCCCAACGCCACCGCCTTCCAATATAAGGTAAAGTATCCTTACGGCGGCTCATCGGCACGCTGACCGGGTATCGCTACCATTGTCGGTACGTCTCGAAGTACCGGATACTCGGCTATAAATTTCTCCATCTCTTCTGTCGTAACGGTCGTGTTTTCCGTAGAAACGTTAGCCTTAGACATTTTGGTTTACCTTAGAATGAAAACGGCACGCGTATTGAGAGGAGATAAGAAATTGTTTAATAATAAGGAAGTGGAGAAAGAGATGTAAAAATGAGGAGGTAAAAACGCCATATTTATAGAAGAAACTTACTGTGAGCCCAGTTAATGGGCCTTGATCCTGATCGAACACGTGTCCTAGGGATGTTGAACCACAGCCGTTGGATTCGTGGCGTTTCATTTTTACAGCTGTAAAACGTAATGATTGCTGACATCATCCCCTAGCACACCCTATGAGGAAACAGGATTTGACGTTTACGGCGTGTCAGTAATGATGGCCTTTTATAATATTTTATTCAATATAGTTTGGTTACAATCAAAGGCAATTTGATTCCAACCAAACTGGGGGACTTAATGACGTACGTTCCACCATGGCCGTCACGTGAGACGCATGGCGTATCCTGTAGCTGGACGTTTAGCTTCAGCTCCTGGTTGGGTACCAAGTCAACGTCGCTCTTAGGCCACGATTATCCCTACGCTACGCCACCCGTAGCGTGCCGTTAACCATTTGACTTGGTTTACACAGCTACTTGTCCGTCCGACAAATCATGAGAACGTGGAGCAGTTAGTGGGCATGATTAGAGGATTCCAGGAGTGGTAATAGTGGTTTAGTGGTGGTTATCCTTGGTAACCGTCATCTTATGCCTATAAATACTAATCACACATTTAGCAATTAATCAACATTTTACACTTACCATCGCTGATTACTCTTCTAAGCCCACCTTAGAGGCTCGGCAAAAGTTAACCACCACAACACCCCTCATACTCATCACGTAAATCGAAGGAAACCCTTCCGAAGGTTAGTCATTCAACTAATTGCACTCAAGTCAATTTTGGCTTGATCAGAGACATTGGAGTATTGCTCTTTCCCCGGCCCGCTTCGTTGATGCTTAGATTTGACACCGGACCCAACCCCCACCATTTGTACACCCTTTCCTATATATCGAACTCATGTTTGCAAAGAAATAGAGCATGATCAATTGTTTCTAACACAAGAGTTTTTTTTATTGTCACAAAATGACGTATCCCAAATCTCATTAGTTAGACAATCTTGAAAGACCATAAATAAGGTCGAAAATTATCACTGGAGACCCGATTATATTGTTTACCTAATTAAAATAATCGTATTCTCGAAGAAAAATCTTATCTATATATATATTTTTACAATTTGATTCGTCTAACATCATAAATAGTTTGTGTGTGCTCTCTAACACTTGATATCCACTATTCTAAATATACATATAATGACCCATTTGTTATAAAAGTAATAATTGGATGATAATTTTATTATTATTATAGATATTGCATAGTATATTTTTTTGAGTATAAATAGGTGTGTTGAGTTAGAGTTTATGGGATGTATTTTTTGGTTAACAAAAACACACTCTCTCTCTAGATTCCAAATGCCACCAAACTCTCATTGTACATTTTTCTATAAATAAAAAACCAATTACTCATACCTTTTGTTCAACCTTTGTTTTCTCCGTTTTACAGTATCTCTATCTCTATATACCTTCTACAGTCAAGAACCACTAAAGGTAGTTATAAGCCTACTGAATTATAACACGTTATCAGCACGAAAAGCTTAGTGTAATTAAAAGATATCTCAAACGATCACGAATCACTAATCAAGGTATGAAATTATTAATAATTTTCAGACTCGAATATATCAAATTTTGGACTACTAACATTTATATTTATGTTATTTAAGTTATATATGGCCGGTTATACCACCTGAATTATATTTCTGTAATCTAACTTTTACTAACATCACTAACATTTATATTTATGTTATTTAAGTTATATATGGTCGGTTATACCACCTGAATTATATTTCTGTAATCTAACTTTTACTAACTTCACTAACATTTATATTTATGTTATTTAAGTTATATATGGTCGGTTATACCACCTGAATTATATTTTCTGTAATCTAACTCTTATTAACTTCACTAACATTTATATTTATGTTAATAAGACCTCATGATTGTACGCAACACGTCATTTGACAACACGGTACTTTATGTACGCAACACGTCATTTGACAACACGGTACCATGGGTCGAGATTAATTCCGATCAATACGAATACGACGGGGTCTTTATATGTTATCTAACATTTATGATTACTTATGCAATTAATCATTATTTATTTCATGCATACTAATGTTTATTCTTAAATTTATAATTTTAAAAGTTAAAATAAAAAAAATAGTTTGTATTTTTATTAAAAGTAAATCTTAAAAGTTAAAATAAGAAAAAGTAGTTTGTACTTTTATTAAAAGTAAATCTTAAAAGTTAAAATACAAAAAGTAGTTTGTATTTTTATTAAAAGTAAATCTTAAAAGTTAAAATAAGAAAAAGTAGTTTGTATTTTTATTAAAAGTATAAATCTTAAAAGTTAAAATAAGAAAAAGTAGTTTGTATTTTTATTAAAAGTAAATCTTAAAAGATAAAATAAGAAAAAGTAGTTTGTATTTTTATTAAAAGTAAATCTTAAAAGTTAAAATAAGAAAAAAAAATCTTGTCCTTTATATTACTCATACGCGTTTTGATATAGTGACTTTATTCGTTAACGTCAACTAATGACGTTACAACGGTCATATATACATAACGGTTGTTAACGTCAACTGACGACGTTACAACAACTATATTTTTCAAATATAAAATAAACATCTCCGTTTTCACATTTTCACAAATCAATCTTTATTTTTCAGATTACTACTCTCAAAAGGTTTTTGTAAAAATGATTCACACAAGGATGATTTTTCCTATTGTATTGGTCATATTAACTATCATCATTGTTGCTAATATACCACCGGGTGAACCTATATTCTATCCTGCCCTTGTGGTTTTATTATTTGTAATCATACCATTATTCTGTTGTTTGCTACTTATGAATTTAAAATGATTCTAATTTCATTTTATTATTTGTCTATGAATAGAAGTTGATTATGATTATAATTTATGTTATTCATCTTTTTGATAATAGAAAATGTCGAATTTGAAAAGGCTTAAATTTGCTCATTTAGAACAAGTGGGAACAACTACTTAACATGGGTTATGAATGTAGAAAAACATCTCGAATCAAACGGTATTTTAGAAACCCTGAATGAAAATAACAATTATTCCGAACAAGAGAAATCAATAGTAAGTATTTTTCTTAGCAAACATATTGACGAGTCCTTAGAATCTACATATTATATGATCGAAAATCCAAGTGTATTATGGAAAATACTCAAAGATAGATACGTTAATAATTATCAAAAAAAAAAATAATAATAATAACGGTGATCCATGAAAGAATAAAATTAAAGATATTAGTAGACGCTCTTATAAGAATTCCGGAGATTCTTATTAATGATCTGGTAACGTGGATCATCAGTCTAGTATTTCTTGAATACATGAACATCTTGTTTAGCTCTACAAATAAGTCCCAAAAGAAAAGAAAACGAGAGTGAATCTGTTGACAAATCTTGATTAAATTAACCCTGAGCTACCTTGAGACTTGAATGGTTTGAATTTTCTAAGATGCCTAATTTTTTTTATGTATCACTCATAAATAAATGGTTTTAGACCATAACGCATATGTTTTATTAAGTGTTATCTTTTATGTACTTCAGATTATAACTTGTTTGCAGGTAATATAATTTGATTATCTTGCTGAAATATAACTCATTATTTGCTTATCTTATTTGAAGTTTTAGTATGAATCCTGCAGAAATACAACATCAATTAAATGGTAAAGACCTATGTATTGCAGATAGTAGTAACATACACACTATGATCAAATCTAAGAAATATTTCATTGATTTAAATCAAATGAAGGAATTATAAATACTATACCAGCTCTTGCAAACTTGATATAAGAAACGAAAAAGGCAAAATTTCATATTACCAAATGGTACGAATTTTTTGGTAAACAATGTCTTGTTTTCTCCCAAATCAAAGAGAAATTTGTTAAGTTTCTCTGATATATATCATAGTGGATATGATTATCAGTCAATGATAATCGAAAATGAGAAATATATATGTAGCACCGAAAAGCGCATATGATAAAAAGCGCATATGATGAAAAGCGCAGCGCATATGATTAAAAGCGCATATGATAAAAAGCGCATATGATGAAAAGCGCATCGCATATAATTAAAAGCGCATATAATGAAAAGTGCATATGACAAAAAGCGCAGCACATATGATTAAAAGCGCATATGGTGAAAATGATATATGATGAAAAGCACATATGGTGATTAATGAAAATCATATATGGTGATTAATGAAAAGCACATATAGTGATTAATGAAAAGCACATATAGTGATTAACGAAAAACACATATGGTGATTAATGAAAATCACATATGGTGATTAATGAAAAGCACATTGAGAAAGAATCACCAATATTTCTTGAAAGAATTCAAGGGAATATATATGGACCAATTCATCTATCATGTGGACCATTTTGATATTTCATGATTCTAATAGACGCATCTAGCGGATGGTCTCATATTTGTATGTTATCAAGCCGTAATATGGCATTTGCAAAGTTTCTTGCACAAATTATTAAATTGAGAACACATTATTCTGATTACACCATTAAAAGGATGAGACTTGATAATGCTGGTGAGTTAACATCTCAAGCATTTAATGATCATTATATATCTACAGGGATTGTTGTTGAACATCCAGTTGCTCATGTGCATACACAAAATTGGTTTAGCTGAATCAATAGATAAACGCTTACAGCTAATAACTAGACAATTGATAATGAGTACAAATCTCTCAATATTTATATGTGGACATGTAAATTTACATGCTGCGACATTAATTCGCATTATACCATGTGGAAGTCGTAAATATTTTCACTTAATACTTGATTTTGGCCAAGAGCCAAATATTTTCTACCTTAAAACATTGGTTGTGCAGTGTATGTTCCAATTGTATCACCACAACACAATAAAATGGTTCTTCAAAGAAAGATGATAATATATTTTGGATATAAAACATCTTCAATCATAAGATATATTGAACCCATGATGGGTGATGTTTTTACAGCACGTTTTGCTGATTGTCATTTTAATAAAACATTGTTCCCTAGATTAGGGGGAGAAATAAAAATAAAAAATAAAATGATGCTTCATGATGTGAACATCAATTAAGGTATATTGAACTCGCACAAAAGAATGTGAAACGAAAGTTCAAAAATAATGCATATGCAAGAACTTGCAAATTAATTACTTTATGCATTTACAGATATAAAAAAGTGACTAAATCATATATACCAGCGATAAATGCTCCAGCTCGAACTGAAATTCCAAAAGCTGGCAATAATGTCACTGTTGAGTCTTTGCCACGCATCAAACGTGAAAGATCAATTGGTTCCGAAGATAAAAATCCTCGAAAAGAAAATCAGCTGATAATGAGGTAAGAGAAAGTGTTCAAGAAGAACCACAAATCAATATTCCTTCTGCAGAGGATATTGATAAATGTAAATACATAAATTGCAATAAATTATGCAATATTATGGAACCGAAATGAAATGAAAAATCTTGATGAGATATTTTCATATAATGTTACAATGACATCATGAATAAAGATGATGATCTGGAACCAAAATCTGTCATTGAATATCAAAATAGACATGATTGAGCTCAACAGAAAGGAGCAATACGAGCTGAAATAGAATCACTCAATAAAAGAAAAGTTTTCGGATCAATCGTTATCACTTTTAAAGATGTGAAACGTATGGGATATAAATGAATTTTTATCCGAAAAAGAAATGTGCAAATGAAGATACAAGGCAAAACTAGACTTGTAACTCAAGGTTTCCCACAAAGACCAGAAATGAATTATGAGGAAAACTTATCCTTATGTAATGGATACAATTACTTATTAGATACTTAATCAACCTGGTAGTTACTTAAATGCATCTCATGGATGTTGTTACTACTTATCTATATGGATCACTTGATAGTGATATATATGAATATACCTGAAGGGTTTAAGGTATCAGAAACATCTAACGCAAAACCTAAAGAAATGTATTCCATTGAATCACAAAGATTTTTATATGGGTTGATACAATAGTATAACGGATTAAATGACTACTTGATAAAAAAAAGGGGTATAAATATAAACTTATTTTGCACGTATGTTTTATAAAAACAATGTTCGGATATGAGATCGTAGTTGTTTATGTCAATGTTCTTAACATCATATGAACAAATAAAGAGATCTATGAAATCATTCAACTTCTAAAGAATTATTTTGAAATGAAAGATCTTGAAAAAACCAAGTATTACCTTGGATTGCAAATTGAGCATATGCCTAATGGTTTACTTGTACATCAAACAACTTATACCGAAAAGATTTTAAAACATTTTTTTTTTAAAAGACAAACTCATTGTTGTTAGATCACTCAATATTGACACTGATCTATTTCATCCCTGCGAAGATCATGAAAATTTTAACAGATCGGAAGTTCTATATTTTAGTGCAATTGAGGTTCTTATGTATCTTATAGATTATACAAGATCTGACATTTCTTTTGCAGTTAATTTGTTGACAAGGTTCAGCTCAGCCCCTACCAAAAGACATTGGAATGGGATCAAACACATATTTCGATACCTTCGAGGAACTACTGATTTAGGATTATTTTATTCTAACGAATCAAAACAAGATTTGGTTGGTTATGCAGATGCAGGTTATTTATCTGATCCACATAAAGCTAAATCTCAAAATGGATATGTATTCCTAAATGGAGGTACCGCAATATCATGGCGTTCTCAAAAACAAACACTTGTTGCAACATCATCAAATCATGCCGAAGTAATTGCATTACATGAAGCCAGTCGGGAATGTTTTTGGTTGAGATCAATGACACAACTCATTACTGATTCTTGTGGACTAGAACGCAATAAAAGTTCAACAACTATCTATGAAGATAATGTAGCTTGCATAACACAGATGAAAGAAGGGTATATCAAAAGTGACCGAACAAAACACATACCCCCTAGATTCTTCTCATACACTCAAAATCTCATTAAGGACAACCAGATTGAAATGAGATATGTTCAGTCCAAGCAAAAACTCTGCTGACCTTTTCACCAAAGCACTTCCAACTGCTATTTTCAGAACACACGTTCATAATATTGGCATGAGGCATGTTCAGAATATGTAACAACTCAGGCGTTGCCTACTTGAGGGGGAGTCAACTCTATGCTGCACTCTTTTTCCCTTAGCTAAAGTTTTATCCCAAAGGGTTTTCTTTAGCAAGGTTTTTAACGAGGCAGTACTAGTTATTCACTAATAAAATTATCATCCAAGGGGGAGTGTTATAAAAGTAATAATTGGATGATAATTTTATTATTATTATAGATATTGCATAGTATATTTTTTTGAGTATAAATAGGTGTGTTGAGTTAGAGTTTATGGGATGTATTTTTTGGTTAACAAAAACACACTCTCTCTCTAGATTCCAAATGCCACCAAACTCTCATTGTACATTTTTCTATAAATAAAAAATCAATTACTCATACTTTTTGTTCAACCTTTGTTTTCTTCGTTTTACAGTATCTCTATCTCTATATACCTTCTACAGTCAAGAACCACTAAAAATTATAACACCGTTTTCTTTTTAGCTTTTAGGTTTTTTTAGATTTAGTAGGCGGTGTGTTTGGCCAACTAATTCCAACTTAATACCATAAAAGTGGTATGAAAAAATAGATTGGAAAACAAGGACAGGGTGTAATGAGTCAAAAGAAAATATTTGATGATAGCAAATTGCAAAGAGACACCACTAAATCACAAACGGTGGGTCCTTTTTATTCTCATAATCCTCCTCAATCCTCATGGACCCACTCACCAACAAGTTACCGCCTTTTTTTGTGCCTCTTAATTTTCCCTCCATGGAACTTTCATTTCATCATCTCCACAATCATATTAATATTCGATTAAATAATAATTGCTCTTATAATTATTAATTAATTAAAAATTGCGTTTTGAAAAGGTTAATGCTAAATTTAAGTAATAAATTTAGTTTCGTGTCAATTATATGGAATCAAAAGTTGATAATGCGACTAGAATATGTGTTTTCTATGTTTAAACAAAAGTTATTTTTTCCGTTCAAAAAAATTATAAAAAGCAGGCAAATTTAACATACAAAAAGGAGCAGATCGATTGACATGTGTGGCTCGTGAATCCGAAAGAAAGTATTATCACTTGAATCGCAAACACATCTGGATACAAGCTCCCATCCATCCTGAATCGATTTCTGTTTTAATTATCATAGTTGTTCGTGTTGTTTGAATCGCTTCTTTTGTTCTAGCTGGAGAAATTCCTCGTGTTCCCATGCTAGTTGTTTCTGCTGTACGCTAACTTATGTTATTTAATAAATCTCACTAAATTTTTCAAAAAATAAAATAAAAAATAATAATAAATAAAAATATAAACATGTGTTCGGTCAATAATCATTTAACTAAATTTACAAATCTCACTTTGTAACTTTTTTTAAAATGTACAAATAGCTCATGTTTAAATGTTAACATCACGGATAAAATAGAATTGTATAGTTAACAACACGAATCATATAGAGAATTGCATATTGGCATGCCAAAAATATCAAAACAAGTGAGTAAAATGAGCGCAACCACGTACACATGTATATATATGGTTTGGCTGCCCAGTCCCGAGGATTCTTATAGCATGAGCAATCTTCCACAATCAAATTCTATAACTTAAGGTTTTCAATTAACCAAAACAGTTATAAAAGTTGTTATAACTGCAATTAAATTGCAAAGAGTTAAAGTTTTAGGATGTTCAAATATCCATATCTAATTTTTGTACGTAACCTAACATCATATGTTAGAGTTAAACATAATCAACGATTTAGTGTTCTAGCGGTGTCGAAGTGACCATACTACTACTATAAAGTTAACGTTCCAAATTTGAAATGAAACAATTGCATATGCTCATGGTTAATTCATTATAACAGAGATGTGAATCGACTTAAAAAAAGAAAATGCAGGGTATATGTTGAAACATATTTTGTGGCATATATTTTCACCTATTATTTTGAATTTGAATAGTACTACTTACTATGTATAAATAAGAAAGGATTACTTAGGTGATCCATCTATTTTATCTCAAATTTCACTCGGAGTCCCGTATTTTTTTTACTTGGGTGGTCACCGTGATTTATCAATGTTACGTGGGTGGTTCCTCTATCAAACGTCTGTCCAAGTCAGACGTTAACTACTATAATGTGTCAAGCACACCAGGGTACTTTTGCCATTTTAGCTCGAAAAAATTACTTTGATGGTTCCTGTCTTTTACCCAAAATTTCACACGGAGTCCCTGTGTTTTTTTTTACTTGGATGGTCACTATGATTTACCACTGTTACGTGGGTTTTCAGTTTGAGTTTTCATTTCGCGTATTTGATGTTTGCAGCGTGGTATACGAAAATAGCTTATATTTTTACAGAAAATGCTATTAAATACGATACAATTTTACACAAGATATTTATTTATTTATTTATTGAATGGATATACTTAAACCTTGCTACAACACTTATAGGCAGTGTACCTAATCGTACAGTAGTGTAGTTTTTAGTAAGTCCGGTTCGTTCCACAGGGAATCTTTTGAAACAAAGCTTAACGCTATATTAGTTTACTTTTATAAAAATACAAATATATATATATAAGTAATATTATTATTATAAAGGGGGGTTTTTACCGTTTAATGACCGGTTTGTCGATTTTAAAACTTTAGTCGCAGTTAAAACCAAATGTAAAATATTAAAAATAAATACAAGACTTAAATTAAAGCATAAAGTAAATAACGATAATGAAATTGCGATTAATAAAAATGCGATAAAATAAACTTGCGATAATTAAAAAGTACGATAATTAAAAGTGCAATAAAATAACAATAAAAGTGCGATAATTAGAAGTGCAATTAAATATAAAATAAAGGAAATTAAATATGAAATAAAAGAATTATGCTTATTTAAACTTCCGTAATCATGATGTTTGACGTGTTGATTTTAGTTTTATGCCCATGGGTTAATTGTCCTTTGTCCTGGATTATTTAATATGTCCGTCTGGTTTTTGTCCATAACAGTCCATCAGTCATAAATATAAAGTGCGAGTGTATTCGTCAAATTATCCTTATACCCGAAGTTAAATATTCCAACTAATTGGGGACTTAAACTGTAACAAGATTTTAATACTTTGTTTAATAATTACACCAGGATGTCGACTGAGTGTAACCCAAGGTTTTAATATTTTGTTATCAATTATACCAAGTGTCCTTGTACATAATTTCACTCCTGTTTTAATTATTCTAGTGGCTATTAATCCATTCCCGTGTCCGGTTAAATGAACGATTATTCGTACATATAAATACCCCGCCCATCGTGTCCGATCGAGTGTATATGGTAATTTATAGGGACGCCCAATTGTAAATCTTTATATTAACATTAACAAACTATCATTTAGTTAAACAAATATAAAGCCCATTAATAGCTCATAGTCTAATTTCCACAAGTGTCGTTCTTTTGTCCAAACCCCAATTATGGTACAAAGCCCAATTACCCAATTTTAGTAATTAGCCCAACATCATGATTACTTCGTTTTAAATAAGCATAATAATAACTTAGCTACGAGACATTAATGTAAAAAGGTTGAACATAACTTACAATGATTAAAAATAGCGTAGCGTTACACGGACAGAATTTCGACTTACACCCTTACAACATTTGCTAACATACCCTTATTATTAGAATTATAATTATAATTAAAATTAAAATTAAAATATAAATATAAATATATACGATATAGATAGAGAGATGGATGGATTTTTGGTGTTTTTCTGCGATCAGAATTCGTTTGCTTTTATAGGGATTTTCGACTTTTGGGGCTCCGCGACTCGCGGCATTTTTGCCTTCAAACTCCGCGAGTCACGGAGTTTGAAATTCCAGCTCACTGCAGTTTGGAGTCTTTCTTGCCGACGGTTTTTATTATTTATTATAATATATAAATAATTATAAGAATTATTTAAATATTATATTTTATTTATGTGCATAGTTGACTTGTAATTTTTAGTCCGTTGTGTCGAGCGTTGAGAGTTGACTCTAGTCCCGGTTCCGGATTTTCGAACGTCCTTGCGTACAATTTAATATCTTGTACTTTGTGTTTTGAATCTTGTACTCTTGTAATTTCGAGACGTTTCTTATCAATAATTGGAACCTCTTTGATTGTCTTTTGTACTTTTGAGCTTTTTGGTCGTTTGCGTCTTCAATTCGTCGAATCTGTCTTTTGTCTTTACCTTTTATTTTTTTAAACGAATATTACTTGTAAATAGAACAATTGCAACTAAAAGCTTGTCTTTCTTGAGGAATAATGCTATGAAATATATGTTCGTTTTTAGCATTATCAAATATTCCCACACTTGAGCGTTGCTTGTCCTCAAGCAATATCGTCTTGAAATACTAGAATCACTTCTTTATTCTTCACACTTTGTACATCAGTGATTTCTATACGGTGGTATAAACAATGGTAGTAACGATATGGTTTACAGTCCCACATGACTATAAAAATTTAGATCCATTAAGAAAATTGGATCTTTATGAAAATATTTGATCTTTTGAAAATTAAATCTAGTTTTTACCCTAGATAAGTTTTCCGGAATAACCCTTTACCGGTGTTTGCAAAATATTTTTGTGGGTTTGATGGGTTTCAGATTTGAAAATTTTAGTTCAAAACTTATGGTTTTGTGTTACCCACTTGCTAACCTTGTATTTGGAAAGCAACACGTCCAGTTTACTTGTCCCGTATATTACCTTTCGGTAAACTACCGTTCAGTTGTAAAGGAAAGCGTTGAACAAGCAACTGTTAAGGCAATGTCCCCTGACATGCTTTTAATTATGGTTTATAACGTGCCGGACGCAATTACTATCCTTGGTAGGAGCAATAGTAAAGCTCACCCTTATAATTTTTCGGTATGGCACAAGGTCCTGACTTTGACCACTATGCAATCACCGTTCTTACGGTTGACACCCGATTTGGTTCAGGTGACCTAATGAATTCCAGGTGAATTCCTAGGATTTTACGTTCAATGGTAATGAACGCATTGAAAATGGGTTTTCAGAAAACAAATCGATTTTAATTTGATCAAAATATTTTCTCGTTCAAGCTCGAGTTTAGATATCATCAAATTCCATGAGTTTGTAATTCTCAATCTTTAAAGTCAATCTCAAGGATTGAGTAATATCAGTCTTAAAAGCTGATTTTTGATCTTTTAAGGAGATTATCCTTTCTGGAGATCTGATTCATTAGTCTTATCAAGCTAATTTGCACGGTGCCCCCCCATTGTACGAGATAAATCCTTCTCATGGTTAGGATAAATCTGACCACTTGGCGACCCTGTTTAATGCTGAGGTCCGTGGATTTCCTGCTGATTTTAGTGATGACTTTTCTGGATTTTTCGTCAACCTACAGCTGGTCTGGACGACAACTTCATGACCTAAATCAAGAAGCGCGTTTCTTTTTCGGAAGACTTTACTTCCTTTTAATGATGGAATTGATTCATCGTGTAGATCCATCTCTTCTTTTCTTTCATCGGGTAAAACAGTTTAGTTTAGTCCAAAGCAAAAGTATTTTCAGTTATTTGTTACAGATATATGTGACATTTGTTTAAGATAACTTGGTAAATTTTCCCACACTTGGCTTTTATTTTCCTTTTTATCGTCCTCTATTCCATTTTAAATGAATTTTAACATTTTGGTTTGTTTCTCAATTTATGTCCTTTCCGAGGTAACAATAATTTCGGTGTCAAAACCTAGTTTTATCGTTCATAAATATGTATAAACATGATTTTGAGTTCATTTAATTGAAAATTTTGAAAATTTTTACTAGAATTGGGTAGTCAGTATATAAGACTAGGGCTGTTCTTTATTATCAGAGAGCACTAGATTCTAATACAACTACTGCTTTACTAGTATTTTTAATGGTAACCAAGTGTATAAAGTAAAAAATTTTAAAATTCGAAAGAATTTAACCCCTTCCCACACTTAAGATCTTGCAATGCCCTCATTTGCAAGAAATCAGTAACAATTTAAATTATTGAGGGTGATTTGTGTGAAATTGATTAAATTTTACCAAAGTTTCCAAATATATTGGCGTTTGTTTTCTGAATGATAAATGGTGCACATCATTTGTTCATTCCGTCTTGTTGTTATTTCACATATATTTTGCATCTTGTCGTCAAAATTAGTTGCTTTTGCTGAACTTAATGCCAGTCTTTGAAAATGCGTTGTTTGACCCTGTTGTGTCATAAGATAAACTGCAAACATATATACATATTTTTGAAGTTTGGTATATTACCCCACATTCAAAAATTATTAAAATCTAAGAATAAAAGTTAGACAATTATAAAAACTATTACAATATTAACAAAAGTATTAAACGTATCAATCATTACAAATTACAAAATAAATAAAACTAAGTATACTAGGGATGATACTGGTACCAATAGGGGTTCCAGGCATAACCATAGGTGCTATAGAATGCTTCGGCAGGGTTATACGTAGGATACGGTGGTTGCATCTCTATAGACCAGGGAGGGAAGATGGGTTTCGGTGTAGGAATATAGTTTCTACCTATATGTTGGCAATGAGCTATGATTTGGTTCTGATGGACTTGCCAATCTTCAAATGCTCTCTGTCTAGCATTTTCGTACTCCTGAGAAGCTATAAACCTTTGCATTTCTTGCATCTCATTCCCCCCCTACATTACCTTGCTGTTGGTTTCTCTCAACCTGTGGATGTCTACCATGGTATGGTACTGCGGCGTTATTTCGCCTTTTCAAAACTTTCGCACCATGGTATACATTTAAACCTATAGTATCGCGGGGTTCTGGTTCTTCTACTAATAATCCCCCCCGACTTATATCCACACCGAGATATTCACCAATCAAAGTAATAAAAATACCACCTCCTATTATGCTATGCAGTCTCATCCCCCGAACCATAGCTGATAAATAATAACCCACACAATACGGTATACTTACAGCGCTTTGTGGGTCTCGAATACACATATGGTAAAACAAATCCTGTTCATTTACCTTTTCCTTGTTCTTACCTCTTTGTGTAATCGAATTAGCTAAAAACCTATGAATCACTCTTAATTCGGCTCTATCTATATCCAAATAAGAGTAATTTCTCCCTTTAAAACGGTGATGGCTTGTCATTTGACTCCACACACCGTGTGTATCAAAATTTTCATCTATCTTTCTACCGTTTAGTATCAACCCTCTACAATCGGCAGATGCTAACTCCTCAGGCGTATATATACGTAAAGCCTGAGCCATGTCCAGTAAAGACATGTGGCGCATCGAACCGCCTAGCAAAAATCTAATAAAAGAACGATCGGTTAAACTAGCTACCCGATCATTCAACTCTATACTACACAACAATTCTTCACACCATACTTTATATACAGGTCTACGCATGGTGAATAAACGTACCCAGTCATTAAAAGTAGAATTACCATACCTCTGTACAAGTAATTCCCTAATTGGCCCGGCCAATTCTACAGCTTCTAAGGGTCCCCATTCTATGACCCTCGGTACCTCAACAACCTTAGAATGAAGAGTATGCAAACCCCTTTGGTATTTTGGATAATCTATCCAAAGTCTGTCAAATCTCATGTTCGGGTGCAACTCTTCCAAGTGCATATCAGAAAAGGGCATGACTGGATGAGGTATATCCTGCTTGTAGTAGTTATCCACCTCCTGTTGTTCCGCATTCTCAGCAGGAGCATTGCGGGCTTGGGATGAAGATTCACCCCTTTCAGTCTGCAAAACACATCAAACACAATTTTTGTGCATCCAAATATGCATTAGTGTCAGCAAAATCATCAATCAAAATAATTACAATGACATGATCAATTTATATCAAACTTAAGCTCATTTTCACATTTTTATCAAATCTACACTTTTTCAAATAAGCATATACGAAAATGTTCGCCAAGTTCATAAGCATTCAACTCAAATAACATGTCAAAATAATCATTACTAGCAATTAAACAAGTTTCAAATGGCATTATCTTTCAAAAATCAAATTCATGAATTTTAGACTTGAAAAAGTCCACTTTAATTCTCAAAATCATGTTTAGGCTCAAAGTTTGGATCATTTAACTACCTAGACATGTTACACTACTTAATTTAGCAACAATTCATGACAAAAATCGGCCATAACCTGTTTATATCAAAAAGCCCCAAATTTGCTCAAGAACACAAACCCTAGATTACTCTAAATTTGAAGTTTAAGGCTTCTAATCATGTTAAATAGCATCAATCTAGGTTATACAAGCATAATACATAAACAATTTAATCATAATTACACTAAAAAGCATCAAAATCAAATTGGGGAAAAAATTGCTCAAGAACACTAATTTCGGATTAAATGGTGTTTAGGTGTAGAAATTTACCGTTTTTCTTGAGTAATTCCTAGATAGCATCCTTCTCAACATGATTTTAGTAAAAGATTTGGTGATTAACGGTTAAAAATTGTGATTTTGGGGGTTTTTTTCGGGTTTTTCGTGGGTTATTTCGCAGTTATTTTGCTGTATGTTTGAGTTGTGTGGTGCACTGATCTGTTTTTTTACGTTTTATTTTTTTCTGTAAATTGGTCCCTCCGCGAGTCGCGGCAATTAAGCCTTCAAACTCCGCGACTCGCGGAGTTTGCTTTTTTTTTTTATATATATATATAATCATTAACTTATAAAACAATTAAGTACTTGATTTTAAAATTTTGTTTCCCTTGTTATTTAGGACGAGGTCGTTTCGGATCGATGTCCTAGTCCGTCCCTCGACAAAATTTTAAAATTTGTCTTTTTGTAGCGATTGTTTTAAAAGCTAAGATTTTTGGGTTTTTTTAATGTTTTTGGCATACTTTAAATCAATAAGATTAAAAATAATGATAATAAAAGTTCTCGTCCCTCCCTTGGGTGAAGCAATTTCGGTTCAAAGACCTAGTCTTCAACTTACGACGAATTTTAAAAATCATATTTTTAACTTAATGAGATAAAGTAAATTTTTGTTTTTAAATTCACACAATTTAAATATAAAATTCAAAATTAATATTAAAAATTCACACTAAACTTAAAATTTGAAATGCATAAAATTAAAAATTCATATTTTTTTTAAAAATAAAAAAAATTCACATCAAACTTAATTTAAAAATTCATATTATAAATTCACACCAAACTTATATTAATTTTTCAAATATTTACAATTTTAAATATATTGTTTTTACAAAGTTTACAATATTAATTTAAGATTTAAATATTAATTTTAAAAACATGGTAAAAATAAAATTAAAAATCTTTTTGTCTTTTTATCCCACTTTAATCAATCAAATATTATCAAAAATATGCGCCCCTCTTTTCGGCAAAGTAATTTCGGTTGCAAAACCTAATTTAACTCATGACGAATTTTTGAAATATTTTGGGTTGATTGTTTAAAGATATTTATACCTTAATAATAAACGTTAAATTTCACAGTGATGTAATAAATTTTTGAATGATATCAATAATTTCGGTCGCCAAACCTAATTTTATTCAATACCAATTTAATACTTTTTAGCGAACAAATTAGCGTTTATTATCAAAAGGTTTAAAAATAAAAATAAAAATAAAAACTGTACAGACATACCTGTGAAATAGATTTCTTAGTTATATGATCTATCCCATTCATAAGATAGTCGGTTTAATTGGTTTTCCATAGCTACATAGGCGTAACCTCGAGCATTCAGTGTCTTTTCTTCTAAACATACGAATGGTCCGTCTCTGCATAAAGTAACAAATTCGGTGTTTGAATAGGTTTGATTATTTGAACATTTACCTCCATGTGACCATTTTCCGCATTTGTGACATCTTTCTAGGTGTCGTGCTCTTCTTTTTGCTGCGGATTTTGATTTTCCTTTACCAAATTGTAATTTATTATCTTCGCATCTGGATTCTTTTCTAACTCCGTCCATTCTTTCTCTGATTACTGATACTAATTCACTCGGTAGTATGTCATTATTACGTTTAGTGATCAAAGCGTGTAGCATTAGACCATGGTTTAGTTCACAGGCAGTCTTCATTTCGTAAAAACCTAAAAAAAATAAAAATTCAGAATGGGGGGAGAAGACTAGTTCTTTAGGGTCTGCTAGGGAAAGACCATTCGGGTTCCATTTTCGAGAACTACACGAAAACAGACAATCTAACTCTAACAGAAATACATATTATCCTTTAAAGACTTGATTCTCCCCACACTTAGTTAGCTGTGGTGTCGAAATTGTGATTAACTTCGTTGTCGACTTCCATCGGACCATGTATGTAATGTTTAAATCTGTGACCATTAACTTTAAATTCAATCCCATTTGAATTTATTAATTCTATCGTTCCGTATGGGAAAACTCTTTTGACTATGAATGGTCCAGACCATCTTGATTTCAATTTTACAGGAAATAGCTTGAATCGTGAATTGAAAAGAAGAACTCTGTCTCCTTCTTTAAATTCTTTTAAACTTCTGATTCTTTTATCATGCCATTTCTTCGTTCTTTCTTTATAGATTAACGAATTTTCGTATGCTTCATGTCTTAATTCTTCTAATTCTTTTAGTTGACTTAATCGTAGACGTCCAGCTTCATGTAAATCAAGATTACATGATTTCAAAGCCCAAAATGTTTGTGTTCAATTTCTACTGGAAGATGACATGCTTTTCCATAAACAAGTCTAAAAGGTGTGGTTCCAATTGGAGTTTTGTAGGCTATTCTAAAAGCCCAGAGTGCATCCTCCAATTTAATGGACCATTCCTTCGGATTTGATCCTACGGTTTTCTCTAGAATACGTTTTAAAGCTCGGTTGGTATTTTCAACTTGTCCACTTGTTTGTGGATAATATGCGGTGGAGATTTTATGAGTTACTCCATATCTTTTAAGAACTTTCTCAAGTTGATTATTACAGAAATGAGTACCCCGATCACTTATTAAAGCTTTCGGTGTTCCAAACCTTGCAAAAAGACTTTTTAAAAAGTTGACTACAACTCGTGCATCGTTAGTTGGGAGAGCTTGTGCTTCCGCCCATTTAGATACATAATCAATGGCTACGAGTATATATAGATTATTATGAGATTTTGGAAATGGACCCATAAAGTCAATACCCCAAATGTCAAATACTTCACATACTTGGATGACATTTTGTGGCATTTCATCATGTTGACTTATTTTTCCGGCTCTTTGACAAGCATCACAGGATTTGCAAAGAAGGTGTGCGTCTTTGTAAATTGTAGGCCAATAGAATCCAGCATCATAAACTTTTCTTGCTGTTAGTTGAAGCCCATAATGCCCTCCTGTTGGTCCTGTGTGACAATGGTTTAATATTTTACTGGCTTCATCTCCAAATACACATCGGCGTATTATTCCATCGGGACAACTTTTAAACAAATGTGGATCTTCCCAGAAATAGTGTTTTATATCACTGAAGAATTTCTTTCGTCTTTGGTACGATAATCCTTTTTCAAGGAATCCACAAACTAAGTAGTTTGCATAGTCTGCAAACCATGGGATTTCTTTATAATCTATCTTCAATAGATATTCATCAGGAAAGTTGTCTTGTATGGCTGATTCATTTAGAACTTCTAATTCGGGATTTTCAAGACGAGAAAGATGATCAGCGACGAGATTTTCTGCTCCTCTTTTATCTCGGATTTCAATATCAAACTCTTGTAAGAGTAAGATCCAACGGATTAATCTTGGTTTAGCATCTTGTTTTGAAAATAGGTATCTAAGAGCAGAATGGTCGGTATAGACCACCGTTTTTGCTAGAACGAGATATGATCGAAATTTGTCAAAAGCAAAGACAATAGCAAGGAGTTCTTTTTCAGTAGTTTTATAGTTCGTTTGTGCTCCTTGTAACGTCTTACTAGCATAATATATATGTTGAAATCGTTTTTCAATCCTTTGTCCTAAAACGGCTCCCATTGCAAAATCACTTGCATCGCACATTAGTTCAAATGGTAGATTCCAATTTGGTGTTATCATGATCGGTGCATTAGTGAGTTTCTCTTTAAGAATATTAAAAGATTTGATACACTCATCTGAAAAGATGAAATACGCATCCTTTTCTAGGAGTTTATTCATAGGAGTGGCAATTTTAGAAAAATCTTTTATGAAACGTCGGTAAAAACCGGCATGCCCTAGAAAACTCCTAACTCCTCTAACATTGGTGGGATGTGGAAGTTTAGCAATTACATCTACTTTAGCTCTATCCACTTCAATTCCTTCTTTTGAAATTTTATGTCCAAGAACGATGCCTTCTTTAACCATGAAATGGCATTTCTCCCAATTAAGAACTAGATTTGATTGTTCGCATCTAATTAGCATTCGCTCCAGATTAACTAGACATGATTTAAATGTATCACCGAAGACTGAAAAGTCATCCATGAATACTTCCATGCATTCTTCTATCATGTCGTGAAAAATTGCCATCATGCACCTTTGGAAGGTTGCTGGGGCGTTGCAAAGTCCAAATGGCATGCATTTGTAAGCAAAAGTACCATAAGGGCACGTGAACGTGGTTTTCTCTTGATCTTTGGGTGCTATTGGAATTTGAAAATATCCGGAAAATCCATCTAGAAAACAATAGTAACTATTTTCGGCTAATCTTTCCAACATTTGATCTATGAAAGGTAAGGGAAAGTGATCTTTTCTGGTGGCGTCATTTAATTTTCTATAATCAATACATACACGCCATCCTGTTACAGTCCTAGTAGGAATAAGCTCATTTTTCTCATTTGTAATGACAGTCATGCCACCCTTCTTAGGCACGCATTGAACTGGGCTTACCCATGGACTATCAGAGATTGGATAAATTAGACCTGCATCTAGCAGTTTAATAATCTCTTTCTTAACTACATCTTGCATATTAGGATTTAGTCTTCGTTGACGTTGCACATACGTTTTATGACCTTCTTCCATAAGGATTTTATGTGTGCAATACGAAGGACTTATTCCTTTAATATCATGAATCTTCCATGCAATGGCTGGTTTATGAGCTTTCAACACAGAAATGAGTTGTGATTTCTCATTTTCAGTAAGAGAAGACGATATTATTATAGGTAATTCAGATTCACCATGTAAATAAGCGTATTCCAAATGGTTTGGAAGTGGCTTTAACTCTAATTTCGGAGGTTCTTCTATCGATGATTTGTATCGATATTTGTCTTCTTCTTTTAGCATTTGAATTTCTTCTGTTGTTGGTTCATATCCATTAGCTATAAGTGTAGCTAACATTTCAGCTTCATCAATTGGTTCATTACCTTCTCCTAAAGAACATTCTCCTGTTCCTTGTAATTCTGGAAATTCTTCTAATAATTCTGCATGCGCATCTATAGTTTGAATATAATAACATGTATCATCTGCAGATTGTGGTTGTTGCATTGCTCTATCAACTGAAAAGGTAACACTCTCATCCTCTATACTTAGGGTCAGTTTCTTACCGAACACGTCTATCATTGCTTTAGCCGTGTTTAAGAATGGTCTTCCTAATATGAGAGGAACTTGAGAATCTTCTTCCATGTCCAGAACAACAAAATCTACTGGAAATACTAAAGTACCAACTTTAACTAGCATGTTCTCCATTATCCCTCTAGGATATTTTATTGATCTATCGGCTAGTTGTATGCTTATTCTGGTTGGTTTCAATTCTCCAAGGTCTAGTTTAGCATATAGTGAATACGGCATTAGATTTATACTAGCACCTAAGTCTGCCAATGCTTCTATTGAACTAAGACTTCCCAGAAAACATGGAATTGTGAAACTTCCTGGATCAGATAGTTTTTCTGGTATCTTATTCAACAGCACTGCTGAACAATTAGCATTCATAGTAACAGCCGAGAGTTCTTCCATTTTCTTTCTATTTGAGATTAGATCTTTCAAGAATTTAGCATATCTACGCATTCCTGAAATCACATCAATGAAAGGAAGATTTACATTTATCTGTTTAAACATATCCAAAAATTTGGATTGCTCGGCTTCAAGTTTCTCTTTCTTCATTTTACTCGGGTAAGGAAGTGGTGGTTGGTATGGTTTAACATAAGGTTTATCCTTAACTGTGTTATCTTCATTAACCTTTTCAACTACCGGTTCTTTTTCCTTATCTTGATCAGGTTGTGGTTCTTGTGGAGTAGGAATAGCTTCATCAAAAGTTACAGGTATTTCAGGTGGTTTAAGTGTTGTACCACTTCTTGTGGTAATGGCTTTAGCTGTTTCATTCCGGGGGTTAGCATTTGTATCACTAGGTAGACTTCCCGATTTTCTTTCACCTATTAACCTTGATAGGTTACTTACTTCTTGTTTCAGATTTTGAATAGAAGCTTGTTGATTTCTGAATGCTTGAGCATTTTGTTCATTAGTTTGTTTTTGAGATGTGAAAAACTGCGTTTGAGTTTCAACTAGCTTCGTCATCATATCTTCTAAATTCGGCTTTTTATCATCGATTTGTTGTGGTGGTTTGTTTTGAAAATTAGGTCTTTGCTGATTGTAAGTATTATTGGATACTTGTTGATTGCTAGGACCTTGTTGGTTGTTGTATGGAATATTTCGGTTATAATTCTGGTTTTGATTGTAAATCGGTCTTGGCGGTTGATAATTATTCTGATAATTATTTCCAGGCCTTTGGTTTATGTATGAAATATTCTCTCTTTGTTCCATTGTTAATTCAATACTGAGACAATCTTTTGTCAAATGTGGTCCTCCACACTGCTCACAACTAATTCGTATTGAGTGAATATCTTTAGTCATCTTTTCTATTCGTCTCTCGACAGCATCTATCTTTGCGGAAATGGAATCTAAGTCATGGCTAGAATCGGCTCTAGCTGCTTTAGATGATCTAACGATATCTTTTTCTTGGTGCCACTCATGTGAGTGGGAAGCAGTGTTATCAATAATTTTGTAAGCATCCGTTTCGGTTTTCTTCATAATAGAACCACCAGCTGCTATATCTATGTCTTTCCTTGTAGTGATGTCGCATCCTTGGTAGAATATTTGTACTATTTGACAGGTGTCTAAACCATGTTGCGGACATCCTCTTAACAATTTTCCATATCTTGTCCATGCCTCATATAGAGTTTCATTTGGCTTCTGTGTAAACGTAACAATTTCTGCTTGAAGTCTTACGGCTTTAGATGCAGGAAAGAATTGTTTAAGAAATTTGTCAACTAAAACATCTCATGTATCAATCGCCCCTTCAGGTAACGATTCCAACCAATCTTTGGCTTCTCCCTTTAAAGTCCAGGGAAATAACATGAGATATATCTGTTCATCCTCCACTTCTCGGATTTTAAATAGTGTGCAGATCCTATTAAAGGTACGTAGATGTTCATTTGGATCTTCCTTCGGCGCACCACTAAATTGGCATTGATTAGTCACCATGTGTAGAATTTGTCCTTTGATTTCATAATCTGGCGCATTAATGTCTGGATGAGTAATTGCGTGTCCTTGGCCAGTGCGTTTAGCTCTCATTCGGTCTTCCATACTTAAAGGTTCCAGATTCTCCATAATTGAATTTGTTGAATCGGAATCACTAGAGGATTCTGATTTAATGGTTCGTTCCTCAACAATCTCTATTTGAATGATTGGTGGTTCCGGGGGAAAGTTTAGTGGTTCAGGATCTACGAACCGTTCCTGAATATTCTCCGGATTCTCAATTGTGAGGTCGGGTTCAAAAAATGGATTATCGGAAATTTGAACTGAAGTACTTGGTCGACTGGATGACGATTCTAAAGAGAAATCAACGGCGGTTATATTTGCTAAATGTCTTGATCTAGTTACAGGTGGTGAACGTACAAAAGGTGGTGAACGTCTTGCTCGATGCATTCACTGAATATCCTATTAGTTTTTAAAAGGAAAGAAAAATTATAATAAGTTTTTCAATCAATAGACTTTTCTGATTTTGCCCACGTTTCGAATAGCCAAAAGATGCAGCAGAGGGGCAGGATTCCTTTGGTCTCAATATAATTGAGGACTGTTTGGCTCCAATAACCCGGTCCACGTACAAATCCAACTATTACTACGAACCAGAAAATTTTGATGTCTATCAATTTAACCACTTAAAATAAATTTTCGTAATTTTAAGAAATTTAGATAAGAAGTAGAATAAAAATCTATGTCCTAAAACTAGAATAGCGAGAAATAAGAAAGAAAAAGAGTTCGTCGGAAAAAGATCGAAAAAGAAAAATGGTTGAAAAATAAAAGGTGACGGAAAAATAAAAGAAACTTATAAAACTTAAAAATACTTGACTAACCTAACCTTATTACTACAACTAACTTAAAATTATAATCGCAAATTGAAATTACTAATTGGAATGATAATTGGTACATAGTAAAAGGTGTCTAAAAATATTAAAGCTTACAGGAAAAACTAAATCCCAAATGAAATTAACTTAAAAAGAAACTAAAACTTAAAAAGGCGTCGCAAAATTCTAAAGCACCTAAATCTTAGTCTAAATAAAAAGCACTTAAGGGATTTTACGGCAAAGCCTAAAAATCTAGAAGCAAAAATAACTATGGCAAAAACTAAGTTTAAAACTAAATATGAGCTAAAAATACATTCATATGCTAAAATGATTAAAAAGGGACAAAATATAAAAATATACAAAAAGTTGTAAAAATTACAATTTTTAAAAATATTATTTTTATATTATTTATTTATTAAAACTACTAATTTTACAATTTAATAAAACTAATTAATACTAAATACATAAATTAAATAAAAAGTAAAAGTTAAAATAAAACTAATAATAATAATAATAATAATAATTAGGGTTAAATAATAATAATAATAATTAATTACCCCGTAATAAATGCAGGATTAGGGCTTCTGTCGCGTGTCAGGTTTTCTCCGCGAGTTGCGGTATTCAAGGCAGTAAACCCCGCGAGTCGCGGGGTTCAGAAATTCAACTGACAGCTTTAAATTTCGACGCGTTTTTATTTTTTTTATTTTTTTTTATTTTCTGTTTTTATATTTTTCTGTTTTATAATGTATAATAAAAACTTATAATTAAAAACTTAAATAAAAATAGAACTTCTTTATAATTTTATAAATAAAAACCTTAAAACTAGATTCATATATATATATTTTTTTTATATGTTTTTAAATAAAAACAAAATACTTAAATAAAACTTATATAAAAATAAAGAAACTTTATAAAACTTAAATATTTAACAAAATCTTAAAAATACATAAATTTTTTTTCTTTTTTTATTAGCGTTGCGCTTCCGGCGTTTAAGAAGCTCTCCGGCAGCGGCGCCAAAAATACTTGATGTTTGCAGCGTGGTATACGAAAATAGCTTATATTTTTACAGAAAATGCTATTAAATACGATACAATTTTACACAAGATATTTATTTATTTATTGAATGGATATACTTAAACATTGCTACAACACTTATAGGCAGTGTACCTAATCGTACAGTAGTGTAGTTTTTAGTAAGTCCGGTTCGTTCCACAGGGAATCTTTTTAAACAAAGCTTAACGCTATATTAGTTTACTTTTATAAAAATACAAATATATATATATATATAAGTAATATTATTATTATAAAGGGGGGTTTTTACCGTTTAATGACCGGTTTGTCGATTTTAAAACTTTAGTCGCAGTTAAAACCAAATGTAAAATATTAAAAATAAATACAAGACTTAAATTAAATCATAAAGTAAATAACGATAATGAAATTGCGATTAATAAAAATGTGATAAAATAAACTTGCGATAATTAAAAAGTACGATAATTAAAAGTGCAATAAAATAACAATAAAAGTGCGATAATTAGAAGTGCAATTAAATATAAAATAAAGGAAATTAAATATGAAATAAAAGAATTATGCTTATTTAAACTTCCGTAATCATGATGTTTGACGTGTTGATTTTAGTTTTATACCCATGGGTTAATTGTCCTTTGTCCTGGATTATTTAATATGTCCGTCTGGTTTTTGTCCATAACAGTCCATCAGTCATAAATATAAAGTGCGAGTGTCCTCGTCAAATTATTCTTATACCCGAAGTTAAATATTCCAACTAATTGGGGACTTAAACTGTAACAAGATTTTAATACTTTGTTTAATAATTACACCAGGATGTCGACTGATTGTAACCCAAGGTTTTAATATTTTGTTATCAATTATACCAAGTGTCCTTGTACATAATTTCAACCCTGTTTTAATTATTCTAGTGGCTATTAATCCATTCCCGTGTCCGGTTAAATGAACGATTATTCGTACATATAAATACCCCGCCCATCGTGTCCGATCGAGTGTATATGGTAATTTATAGGGACGCCCAATTGTAAATCTTTATATTAACATTAACAAACTATCATTTAGTTAAACAAATATAAAGCCCATTACTAGCTCATAGTCTAATTTCCACAAGTGTCGTTCTTTTGTCCAAACCCCAATTATGGTACAAAGCCCAATTACCCAATTTTAGTAATTAGCTCAACATCATGATTACTTCGTTTTAAATAAGCATAATAATAACTTAGCTACGAGACATTAATGTAAAAAGGTTGAACATAACTTACAATGATTAAAAATAGCGTAGCGTTACACGGACAGAATTTCGACTTACACCCTTACAACATTTGCTAACATACCCTTATTATTAGAATTATAATTATAATTAAAATTAAAATTAAAATATAAATATAAATATATACGATATAGATAGAGAGATGGATGGATTTTTGGTGTTTTTCTGCGATCAGAATTCGTTTGCTTTTATAGGGATTTTCGACTTTTGGGGCTCCGCGACTCGCGGCATTTTTGCCTTCAAACTCCGCGAGTCGCGGAGTTTGAAATTCCAGCTCACTGCAGTTTGGAGTCTTTCTTGCCGACGGTTTTTATTATTTATTATAATATATAAATAATTATAAGAATTATTTAAATATTATATTTTATTTATGTGCATAGTTGACTTGTAATTTTTAGTCCGTTGTGTCGAGCGTTGAGAGTTGACTCTAGTCCCGGTTCCGGATTTTCGAACGTCCTTGCGTACAATTTAATATCTTGTACTTTGCGTTTTGAATCTTGTACTCTTGTAATTTCGAGACGTTTCTTATCAATAATTGGAACCTCTTTGATTGTCTTTTGTACTTTTGAGCTTTTTGGTCGTTTGCGTCTTCAATTCGTCGAATCTGTCTTTTGTCTTCACCTTTTATTTTTTTAAACGAATATTACTTGTAAATAGAACAATTGCAACTAAAAGCTTGTCTTTCTTGAGGAATAATGCTATGAAATATATGTTCGTTTTTAGCATTATCAGTATTCGATTCGAGTTTACGATTCGTGTTTTTGGTTCGCGCTTTCGATTCGAATTTTCGATTTCATTTCGCGTTTTCATTTTACGTTTTCGATTCACGTTTTTGTTTCGCGTTTTCGATTAACGTTTTCGTTTCTCGTTTCGGTTTTCAGTTTCAAGTTGAATTGTTCATACTCGTCATTCAATTTTCAGATTCGTGAATTGTAAACTTGAAACGAAAACGCGAAAAGATAACGGAAAGCGACAACGTGAAACGAAAATGCAAACGAAAACACGAATAAAAAACGTGAAACGAAAATGCAAGTTGAAAACATGAATCAAAAACACGAAACGAAAACGCAAAATGAAATTGAAAATTACGATCGAAACGTGAACCGAAAAAGTGGATTGAAAACGTGAAACGAATACTTGAATCAAAAACGCGAAATGAAATAGAAATTTTGATCAAAAACGCGAACCGAAAGCGCGAATCTTAAATGCGAAATGAAAACGCGAATAAAAAACTCACGTAATATTGGTAATCATAGTGAGAAGTAAAAAAAATAGTGACTCTGTGTGCAATTTTGGGTAAAATACATGACCACTTCGATATTTTTTTCAAGATAAGATGACAAAAGTATCCCAGTGTGCTTGGCATATGTTAGTAGTTAACATATAACTTGGACGGATGTTTGATAGATGGACCATCCACGTAACATTGCTAAATTACACTGACCACCCAAGTGGGATAAATCTGAAAGCTGATATTAAGAGATAAAGTGTATTACTTCTATTGATATAACGAAACGCATGCAGAGGGAGTGCGGATCGGGGAGGGGATCACGACCGAATATAGATGAGTGACAATATAAACAGCGTCCTGATCGAAGCAAGGGAGCGAAGGTGCCAGGGCATTCGGGAAGCTACTAGTAACTTCTGACGAAGCTTTTGACTCTACGTAAAACTTGGGATAAAACATAGTACCAACCAAGTAATTTATATTATATTATATTATAATATAATATTTATATTTATATAAATATAAATATAAATACAAATTAAAAAAAAAAAAGAAGCTAAAATTCATTATCCTGGCAACCAAACACTCCTTTATATCCCTCCATCCTAAAACCCTTCCCTCCATCTCTTTAAAAAAACCGCCACTCTTTGTAGGAAGATAAATCAACCATTTCTTACAACCGCCGCCGTACTACCAACCATGGCATCTTCCGGCAACATCAACCTCACCGCACTTCAATTATCTCAAATCTCTGCCGTACTCGGCCCCGACGCCTCCCAATTCGAAACCCTAATTTCGCACCTTATGTCCGCCGCCAACGAACAACGTTCTGAAGCCGAAACACTCTTCAATCTATGCAAGCAACATCATCCCGATACTCTGGTTCTTAAACTCTCTCACCTCCTTCATTCCTCACATCACGCAGAGCCACGCGCCATGTCCGCCGTCCTGTTACGCCGTGTCCTTACAGGCTCAAGCGATAACGATGAATCTGAATCTCAATTGTATCCATCTCTTTCATCCACGACTCAATTGACATTAAAATCGAGTTTACTCGAGTCTGTTACTAGAGAATCATCGAAATCGATATCGATATCGAAAAAGTTGTGCGATACGGTTTCAGAGCTTGCGGCGACGGTTTTGCCGGAAAACGGATGGCCGGAGCTTTTACCGTTCATGTTTCAGTGTGTGACCTCGGGGAATAATCGGCATAGGGAAAGCGCTTTGTTGATTTTTGGCCAATTGGCTCAATATATAGGTGAATTATTGGTTCCACATTTGGATACTTTACATTCTGTGTTTTCAGGGTGTTTGGGTGCGGGTATGGATCCGGATGTTCGAATTGCAGCGTTAGGTGCTTCGATTAATTTTATTCAGTGTTTAGAGAAAGCTTCTGATAGGGATAAGTTTCATGATTTGTTGCCTTTGATGATGCAAACTTTGTCTGAAGCGTTAAACTCCGGTGAGGAGTCAACTGCTCAGGACGCGTTGGAGTTGTTGATCGAATTGGCTGGGACTGAACCTAGGTTTTTAAGGAAGCAAATAGTTGAAATAGTTGGTGTGATGTTACAAATTGCAGAAGCTGAGACTTTAGAAGAAGGGACTAAGCATTTAGCGCTTGAATTTGTTGTTACTTTGGCTGAAGCGAGGGAACAGGCACCCGGGATGATTAGGAAGTTGCCACAGTTTATAAAAAGATTGTTTGAGGTGTTGATGAAGATGTTGTTGGATGTTGAAGATGATCCTGCTTGGCATAGTGCTGAGGTTGAACATGAGGATGCTGGTGAGTCTAGTAATTTTAGTGCTGGTCAAGAGTATCTGGATAGGCTTTCGATTGCGTTGGGTGGGAATACTATTGTTCCTGTTATTTCGGAGATTTTTCCGGCTTATTTGGGTGCTCCAGAGTGGCAAAAGCATCACGCCGCCCTCATTGCGTTAGCTCAAATTGCGGAAGGTTGCTCAAAGGTATTGTTTTTAGTGACTATGTTTCTTGATTCTTTTAGTTATTGGTGGTTATTGCAGTTAGAACATTGTGTAGTTTTTTTTTACCTTAATATGTTTGTTTCTGATACAGGTTATGACAAAGAGCTTAGAGCAAGTTGTTTCTATGATACTGAACTCATTTCAAGATCCTCATCCTCGTGCAAGATGGGCGGCTATCAATGCAATTGGTCAACTTTCTACAGATTTGGGCCCAGATTTGCAAAACCAGTATCATAATCTTGTGCTTCCAGCATTAGCTTCAGCAATGGATGATTTTCACAATCCACGGGTGCAGGTGAGTAGTGTTGGTACATATATCAAGAATATGTTTTTTTTCCTTTTTACAATATGTATGTGGATTGCTTTAATGTGCCAGATTAGCATGTCTACAAGGACCTGAGTTAATTGATTGTCCATTTGATTGCTTTGATTCAGCTCCTTCTCCAATACATTCACTAGTTTGCTCTGAATTCAAAATTATTTAATTTATTTCGAAAACATTTTTTCGAAATTTACAAAGCTTGTTACCAATGTTGTTACTGATAATACTTAAGTTCTTACTTACTCATATTATATAAAGGACTAGCCACAAAAAGTTTCAATCTTTATATTCGAATAAAGACTCTGTACTTTAGTACTTAATGTCGTATGTTTCTTTTGCAGGCACATGCTGCTTCAGCAGTGCTCAATTTCAGTGAAAATTGTACGCCGGAACTTCTACAACCATATTTGGATGGGATTGTGGGGAAATTACTTCTATTGTTGCAGGTTCGTTTTTGAGTCCTCATTATCAGACTTTTATAAATTACGCACTGTAACCCATATCTTTTTAAAGGGCATTTGATTTGATTCTTGATGAATTGACATCTTCAAAGTCATTTATTGGAAATTAACTTTTGAATCCTTGCTGTATATCCAGAACGCTAAGCAGATGGTGCAAGAGGGGGCTTTGACTGCCTTAGCATCAGTAGCTGATTCATCTCAGGTATTTGGCATATTTTCTTCTTTTTAACGTGATTTTTTTCCTTTTTCTTTTTAACTTTAGCTCTCACACTGTATATGATTGGCAGGAGCATTTTCAAAAATACTATGATGCAGTTATGCCTTACTTGAAAGCTATACTGATGAATGCGACTGACAAAGCTAATAGAATGCTTCGTGCCAAATCCATGGAGTGTATTAGTTTGGTTGGCATGGCTGTTGGCAAAGATAAGTTCAAAGATGATGCTAAGCAGGTATACGGACAAGGACTACGGACTACTTGTATTTGATTAAGTTTCTTTTCTTTTCTATATACTAATAATTTTTTGTGATTCAAGGTTATGGATGTTCTTATGTCGCTGCAAGGGTCCCAGCTGGAGACAGATGACCCTACTATTAGCTACATGTTGCAGGTATGCTTTTGTCATATTTTGTTTAACTTTTCCTACTATACGAAAACCTTAAGTTAATATCGCTACATTTTCATTGCAGGCATGGGCAAGACTTTGCAAGTGCCTAGGGCAGGATTTCCTTCCTTATATGAATGTAGTGATGCCACCTTTGCTTCATTCGGCTCAACTTAAACCTGATGTTAAAATTACATCTGCTGATTCTGATGCTGATATTGATGATTCCGATGATGAAAGGTCTGGCTAATAATAATTGGAAACTGTCCATTTATTTTTCATTTTTTTTAAATTCTTCATCATTTTTAATAGAAGTAGCAAATGAGCAACTTAGATGGGTTGGGTAAAAGGATAAAACTTACTGTTCTTGGATGTCATCGAGTTCTCCACAAATATGTTAGCTTACTTTTGCATTTCTCTATCCCCAGCCCATCACTTCACTCTGGAGGACACAATTTTACACTAATTTCTTTTGTATTATTATTATTATTATTATTTCTTTTAATGTGGATTCAGATTCACATGATTTTCTTTTGTTTCATGTTGAATGACATTAACTTAGTTAGAAGTGTACCCCTTTTATATTGCAGCATTGAGACTATCACGCTAGGCGATAAGAGAATAGGGATCAAAACTAGTGTTCTTGAGGAGAAAGCTACAGCATGCAACATGCTATGTTGCTATGCCGACGAGTTAAAGGAAGGGTTTTTCCCTTGGATTGATCAGGTTTAACTTCTTTGTATATTAATAAATCTTGTCTTTATATGAATGTAAGTATGAATAGTTGACTTCATTTTGTCTAAAACTCTTGCAGGTTGCTCCAACGTTAGTTCCACTTCTTAAATTTTATTTTCATGAAGAAGTTAGGAGAGCTGCAGTTTCAGGTACTTAACACCTCAATTTAACTCATAACTATCAACATATGCTGTTCTCATCATTGACTTTTTCTTTGACCTGTAGCTATGCCGGAGCTTCTTCGTTCAGCAAAATTAGCCGTTGAAAAGGGACAATCACAGGGCCGTGATGAGTCATACGTTAAACAGTTATCCGACTATATCATACCAGCTCTAGTAGATGCTTTACACAAGGTTATATCTGTTATTCGTCGTTTCTCTTCTGTGTAGCGTACTACGCTTGCTTTTTGATACATGGCAATACTTACTTTTGTTATAAAAGTTGGAGCTTATGTTATATTTACTTAATATGGGGATTTCAGGAACCAGAGACTGAAATATGCTCAAATATGATCGATGCGATAAAAGAGTGTGTACAGGTGTGTTTCTCTTTTATGTATGCAGATGTATGTAATTACCACGAGGTACTATGAAGTTTTGAACTATTAATTTTTTGTTTGTTTACCATGTTTCAGATTTGTGGGCCTCTTTTAGATGAGAACCAAGTAAGAAGTATTGTGGAAGAGCTAAAACAGGCAATGACAGCCAGTGCAAGTAGAAGAAATGAAAGAGCCGAAAGAGTCAAAGCTGAGGACTTTGATGCAGAAGAGGGAGAAATGCTCAAGGAAGAAAATGAGCAAGAGGAAGAACTGTTTGATCAAGTATGTTTTAGTGTTTTACTAAGAAGAACTGTTTGATCAAGTATGTTTTAGTGTTTTACTAACACTAATTATGAATCTAAACAATGATTTTGTTTTTTTCATGATGGTTATTTATTCTAAAACATAGGTTGGTGACTGTTTGGGTACTCTACTTAAGACCTTTAAGGCTCCATTTCTACCCCTTTTTGATGAACTATTGCCTTACTTGATGCCTATGTGGGTGAGTTCCATTTTATCTTCTAAATAGCTTTTTAATTTTAGTTTATGCATGACATGAAAAATAACATGTGTTTGCTGATGTGGCTTGCAATTCTAGGGCAAGGATCGAACATCAGAGGAGAAAAGAATAGCCATTTGCATATTCGATGATGTCGCTGAACATTGCCGAGAGGCAGCTCTAAAGTAAGCTTTCCTTACACACACACACACACACACCCCCCCACCCACACACACACATCTCTATAGGTGAATGATCTAGGGGAAAGGAGTAGTATTGACACTCTATTTTTCTATATGTTATGTTTATTACAGATATTATGACACTTTTCTACCGTATGTCTTGGAAGCATGCAATGATACAAGTACAGATGTCCGCCAGGTATGATTTTAATTTTGATATTGGGGGAAGCGGTTTTCATTTTCATGGGTATTTAGTTCTATATATTTCATTATTGCAGGCTGCTGTTTATGGGGTTGGCATATGTGCGGAGTTTGGTGGAGTTGCATTCAGACCCTTTGTTGGTGGTAAGTTTTTGTTGCTTATCTGGACTTGTTCTGATTGTATATTTGTATTATGACCATTTTGTCCTTCCGCAGAGGCTCTTTCCAGATTGGATGCTGTTATAAGACGCCCTGATGCATTGCATCCAGATAATGTAATGGCTTACGACAATGCTGTTTCAGCTCTTGGAAAAATTTGCCAATTTCATCGTGATAGTATTAATGCTGCTCAGGTTATTTAGTTTTTTTCTACTTTATATATTCCATTAATAGTCTTTTTCTACCAAGTATGTTCTTGAACAATCATGTTTATTATGAAATATGCTTTTTGGTGGATAACTCTCTAATGATTTAAATCCTGTTCAATGTGATCAGATTGTTCCAGCATGGTTAAATTGCTTGCCATTAAAAGGTGACTTGATTGAGGCTAAAGCTGTACATGATCAGCTTTGTTCAATGGTGGAAAGGTAAAGTTATGAATCACTAAAGATTAATGTTTTTTGTACACCATACAAACCTGATTAGAGATAGCAACACAGGTGGATTGGTTATGGGCCAAATAGGGTTTAGGTCAAAATGCACAGTTTTTTTGAACATGTTGTAACAAAGCGGCCGGTATTTTTTTTCTTCCATTAACGTTCTTATGTATATTGAAGCATTCAGTAGGATCAAAAATTATAAGTAGACTCAAACCAACTTTCAAAGTTCCTATCCTTTTTGATTTTTCTTTCTTTGACTCATTCGAGATAAAACACAACCCAAATCAACCCATTCATTTCATTCTTTTTTTACCATGTGTTGTTTTAATAATGGAGAATCTCATCTACGCAGGTCTGATGGAGAGTTATTGGGACTTAACCATCAGTATCTTCCTAAGATAGTCGCAGTATTTGCAGATGTATATTTCCCATTCTCAAAGATTTATAATTTTACTCTTTTTTTTCTTTCTTTCTGTTTATTGTTATCTAAATTATGTGAATCTTGTTTTTAGGTTCTCTCCGCGGGTAAAGATTTGGCATCTGAACAAACAGTTAGCCGAATGATCAATCTTTTGAGGCAGCTTCAACAAACATTACCACCATCTGCTATGGCATCAACTTTGTCATCTTTACAACCTCAACAGCAGCTTGCACTTCAATCCATCCTTTCATCCTAAAGGTTCTGTTTGTATTTTTTTGTCCGTTTGTTGTGTGGATTATTCGT
The DNA here is from genome assembly GCF_046630445.1 of Rutidosis leptorrhynchoides. Taxonomy (NCBI): domain Eukaryota; kingdom Viridiplantae; phylum Streptophyta; class Magnoliopsida; order Asterales; family Asteraceae; genus Rutidosis; species Rutidosis leptorrhynchoides. Next base: position 126,650,571 of record NC_092335.1, read on the forward strand.
TATACTCGATTCATTTTTGCATGCATTTTGTGTGAAAGGAAGTCAAAAATGCTAGAAAATAGGTGTGGTGGGATGTGCATATAAACAATATATTCAATTTGGTACTTGTGAGTACATGGTAATTTTGTCCCAAAGATACGAAGTTTCATGGTTTTGTATTTTTTCTGCTTAATGAGATTGATGAAGAGTGAAGTTTTGTGTTTGTGGATAAATTTGGTGGTTGTTCTTCTTTTCATCTTAAATTTATTATATTTATTATGATTGATTATCTCTAAAAAATTCAACAATGGACTAGTCTTCTGGTGTCATTGGCTTACAAAAAGTTAATAGCGTCACATCAATATTCAAATCTTATAACTAAGTCATAACATTCTATAACTAAACACCGTCTAGTTAAAACACCTCTCTCTGTAATTGTCACGTTATTAATTAATTTCTTTTATATGGACTAGTCTTCTGGTGTCATTGGCTTACAAAAAGTTAATAGCGTCACATCAATATTCAAATCTTATAACCAAGTCATAACATTCTATAACTAAACACCGTCAAAACACCCCACTCTCTGTAATTGTCACGTTATTAATTAATTTCTTTTTATATGTATTTTGACTAATACATTAATAATAATAATAATAATCATACACGTTACATAAACTAAAAAAATACATTAGATTGCTAAATTGTATCTTAAAATACGGATTCACCATTTCTCGATGGTGTCGTTAGTCACGTATCTGCTCTCATCACTATTCGTTTTTTTCCGGATGAAAATATTCATCAATGAAAACGAGATGCAAGTATATAGGTTGATGTCAGGTACTTGCTTTACCTTTTACGGAGTATTTATTTCCATTCTGTTCCTCGTTAAGATACTCGAATTTTTCCTTAGCCTCTTTAAAATATATCACCTCCGAGTATTCGAAAAGTACATTTTCTTTGAGAAACGCATACAACTTCGATAAATCTATCTCACTAACATCAAGGTTTTTTAAAACGATTTTTTCACCCATTGCGTACCACTCATATTTAGGTGAAAATTGATAATATACACCCATCAAAACAATAATGGGTGTCGTGAGTTAATTTTTTAGTAAAAAGATAGGAAATTATTTAGGAGTGTAAAGAGTGAGAGTAAATAGTGAGTTTGAAGTGTATTTATCGGTATAATGAGTGTGTTTATTTATAGTGTATATAAGGTTTATTTTTAAAAAAATTAAAGTTTGAAAAATATAATGTTGAAGCACCATAGACGTTTCAAACGGCTTGATTTCAGACAGTGGTCACCACGTGGTTTAAACTTTATCGCCATATCCACGGTGACCACGGGTGGCGATGACCGGTAACGAACATGTGCTTATGGCACCATGCAGGTGGCGACGACGGGTAATGTTCCCATAGGGAGTGGTCTAATAAGGAGTTGACGTTTTCATATGCTTAGAATAATTTTATTAACCATCTATAACGGTGTTTGGCTTTGCGTTTTCAATCTGATTATTTGATTATCACGTTTTGAAATTGTAAATAATTAAATAATCATGTTTGGTAAGTTAAGGTTTAAAATCAATTATTTGCAATTTCAGATATTCAAAACATGAAAATGAAATACTCCGAAGCAGGTAACCCCTTACTGCAACAAAACGTGATTTTTTGATTCTTTCTTTTTCTAAATACTTTCCCACTATTTACTTGTTGATTATTTGATTCTAATTAGTTATAACGTATAATCAATTTTCAAAACGCAAATTCAGACACACCTCCCTCTTACATAAATCAATCTTGTTCTTCACTGCAGTATAAATTTTGGATAACCCTTTTTTCCACAAAACGGGAAAAAAAGACATCCAAATGTATTAAAAATTCTAGTAATTGTTTGTATGCCAATTTGACATGAAAATGAGATCAACTTGCAACTAATTCTGAACCATTACAAGCGGGTATACTGATTAACATATTTATATTCTCATACATTTCACCTGTAAAACTCATTAAAAGCACATTTTAAAGTGGCTAAAAAAATAGTACTCCGAAATCGGTAATAACCCAACATTAAGCCGAGTAAAAAATGCTTAATCTACAAAGTGACATGAAGCCAATCAGTTAATTTTATTTTTCATGCTTTTATCTTGTTGAATGACGTTGAACAAGACGCAACGTTTACGACAAGTTCGAATATTGAATATTATCGAGTTGAATTAAATTTAAACGTTATTCTTATTGAGACTTTGGTATTTGGGGTCATCGGTTGTTCATAATCCTCCACGTGGAAGCATTCTAGCATATCAATTTTCATGTCTGACTTTAACCCATTAAATTTCCACAACTCCAAAATAACCCATACATAACCTTAATTTACATTTCCATTCCATGTTTTATTACAAATATATACAAATCAAATGATCAATCATGAGATCTAAAAAGAAAGGTAACCGAAACCACAGATCCCTTTCATGATAACACGAGAAAGGTAAATTGCATACATGACAACTAAAAATGTGACTAAGCAGTGACGAATTCGGAATTTTTTTCGACGGGTGCAAAACGTTAAAAATCTGTAGAAAACAAAAAGACGGGAGTAAAATGTCAAAATTTAACAAAAGGTACACTAAACAACGGACTTTTAACATATATTATACAGTAAAAAAATTCTGGTCGTCGAGAGCGGCTGTCCTGTGACAAAGCGAGTTGGTCGTTAAATGACTTTAGACTTCATATATCTATAAGTTGTAAATTTATAAATTACAATTTTTGCAGTTTCGTTCATATGAAGTTATTTGGAAGTTTATTTTTTATTTTTCATGAACCATGAAAAGTCGATGCATAGTATTAGTAACTATTACAAACCAAATGATATAGTAACAAATCAAAGACTCGAGCTTTTGGTGAACCGAGCTTCATTCCAAGCAAAGCTTCAGATCGTCCAAGCTCAAATACATACCTAGAAAGAAGAACACAATACATCAAAACCTTTATATCTGAATAAAAACTTTAACTTTATATTTTGGTATCCTTTTGTCAATATAATATGAACTTGTATTGAAATTAAACTTATCATATTAAAAACTTGTGGGGTGGAATTGTAAACGCAAAACTTATGTAGATGTGAAGAGTAGTTACGCGTTTCCCGCCATTTTGTGGTCTTACTTGACCAAGTCCACCTAAACAACTTAAGAGCTCAAATTGTAATATCAAAGGGTAAATAAGTCCTTTAACCTTGTGGAATGTTTATATGATATTTGCAACTTGATCATACTAGTAAGAAATAGTTTGTCTTAGAATATTAAAAGAAAGTTCAATCAGAAAACAACAATCACTACAAGACAAAACATAAAAACCTCAGAAATTTTATGCATGTACCACTAGATATAGATTTATCCTATATATATGCATTATGCATATGTATTTATAGAATAGAATTATAGCAACATAAAGAAGCAAAACAAGAACACTTTGAGTTCACATTTTTCTGAATATATCTTCTATAATTCCAATGGAAATTCAATTTCAACAACAGCCAAGAGAAGGACATAAAATGTTGGTTCCGAAAACGAGCAAAGGGAGGGGTAAAAATGGCAATACCGGAAAAAAGAATACCAAGTTTATAGGGGTGAGACAAAGGCCTTCAGGGAGATGGGTGGCAGAGATCAAAGACACAACACAAAAAATCAGGATGTGGCTCGGGACTTTTGAGACCGCTGAAGAAGCGGCTCGAGCCTATGATGAGGCTGCGTGCCTACTTCGTGGTTCCAACACACGAACCAACTTCATAACTCATGTCTCTTATAACACCCCACTAGCATCTAGGATCCGAAACTTACTCAACACCAAGAAAATGGCTAAAGAAAGAATTCAAAAATGTCCAATTCCCATGGGGTTGAGTACAACTAATGTTGCTAAAAGTACAACTATTAGCAGAAGTTGTAGTAGTAGTAGCAGTAGTGGTAACAGTAGTACTAGTAGTTTTCAATTGTTTGATGATGCTTATAAGCCTGATTTAAGCAATTGTTCATCTGAAGTATCTGATATATCATGGGATTTGGAAGCTAAAACTGATGATAGATATCAGTCGAATCAAACGACGTGTGATTTTCCTAATAATGTGATGATGTCAGAGATGAGTTCGGGAATGGAGTTTTCGGAATTTGAGAGAATGAAAGTGGAAAGACAGATATCGGCTTCGTTATATGCAATGAACGGAGTTCAAGAGTATATCGAAACTGTTAATGATCCTAATGAAGCAATTTGGGATCTTCCTCCTTTATGTTCTCTGTTTTGTTAACTTTTATTATAATTAGAATTTAATTTCAAATAATTAAAATAACTTTCATTTGATTTTTGTGGACAGTTTGCATTGTCCCTATCAACTTATTTAATCAGCAATCATTTTGAATAATATCTAAACGTTGCAGTCTTTGTTTGAACTATTATCATTTCTATTGCACATTATAAAATGGTAAAAAGTCAGCTAATTAATAATTTGGCCAAATTTCTTATGTATTAGCTACTAATTATGTGACAATTTTAAGCTTTAGGTTGTTTATGTTTGTATTATTATTAATTTTTTTTTTTTTTTTAAATTGACGTTGTTAGGAAAACGTACCTGCTACTCTTCATCTTCTTCTTCTTGCTCGTCTTCAGCATCTAGACCAACTTCTTCGTAGTCTTTTTCAAGAGCCGCAAGATCCTCACGAGCTTCCGAGAATTCACCTTCTTCCATGCCTTCACCCACGTACCAATGTACAAATGCTCGTTTCGCATACATCAAGTCAAACTTGTGATCAATTCGATTAAAAACTTCGGAAACAGCAGTGTTGTTGCTTATCATGCACACTGCACGTCGTGTCTTAGCCAGATCACCTCCCGGTACCACTGTCGGAGGTTGGTAACTGATTCCACACTTGAAACCAGTTGGACACCTGAAAACATGTAAATTTAATTATAATATGCATTTCCTACATAATTACATGTAAATGTGTCGAATTAGGTTATGTCGAATCTTTGAAGATTAAATCAATAGAAGTAACAGAAATAAAAAGAGGATTTTTCTAACGACAACATTTAGGGCTGTTGTTAAGATGCTGAAAATACTTAAAAAGTTTCAATCGCCATCTAAAAGTCAACATAATCGCTATGTAAAATTTTTTATAAGTACCATAACGACAGCCCTAATGATTGTACTTAGAAACAACCATAAAAACCAGTCCATCTGAGGGCCACTTAAAGTCAATCTTTTGAAGTATAAGATCTAAAGCATATTAACAAAAAGAGTATTTTTATTGAATTAATGTTATTTTGTTTATCATGTTTGACATACTAATACTCTAATTACTATTTATTATTTATAATAAAATAAAAATAATATAAATCTTGCAACGTGACCATATTTGACCCAAACCCATTTTGATAGCTTACTCAGCTCCTCGCCCCGCCCATTTTGACACCTATAATATTGAACATGCCGATTTTAATAAATAGGGTGCCTTACGTGACAACTATATACATCATAAATCAACGTACCAATCAACAAACTGTACGGTTCGTTTAGTCTTCATAGAACCAACAGCAGCATTAACATCCTTCGGAATAACATCTCCACGATACATCAAACAACACGCCATATACTTTCCATGTCTCGGGTCACATTTAGCCATCATACTACCCGGCTCAAAAACCGCACTCGTAATCTCAGCAATCGAGCTCATTTCATGAAAGGCTCGAGCAGCAGAGATAACAGGTGCGTAAGATGAAAGCATGAAATGAATACGAGGGTATGGAACCAGGTTCGTTTGAAACTCGGTAATATCCACATTAATGGCTCCATCGAACCTTAATGAAGTGGTCAAAGATGAAATAGTTTGTGATATTAAACGGTTCAAGTTACGGTAAGTTGGCCTCTCGATGTCTAACGCCCTTCGGCATATATCGTATATGGCTTCGTTGTCGAGAAGTACGACTACATCCGTGTGTTCTAAAAGTGAATGAGTTGATAACACACTGTTGTATGGCTCCACAACTGCAGTTGACACCTACAACCATATATATCATAAACATTTCAAAATTTACAACTTTGAGATTTAAACAGATAAATATGGGTGGCATGGGAAAGGGTCGAAATAGTTGGGATAACCCGTTTAGGCTGTGTACATCTGAGTAAAATAATCGGCCTCCTGGGTAAACTGAACAGGGAAAACCTCATATGTTTTAACAAAGTATGTTTTTTATCAAAAGATTTTAAGATAACCTGTGGAGATGGAAAGATGCTGAAGCCAAGTTTGGGCTTTTTCCCATAGTCAACTGATAACCGTTCTAGAATCAATGAGCCTAATCCTGAACCAGTGCCACCACCAACAGCGTTAAAAACCATAAAGCCTTGCAAGCCAGTACAATTGTCGGCTAATTTTCTCACTCGATCAAGACACAGATCAACTATTTCTTTTCCCACTGCAAATATGAAAAAAAAATGTCTTTATCTTAACGAACATACTCAAACATTAATCGCTTCATTTTGATAAGCCGAGTGGTATTTTATTACCTGTATAATGTCCCCGAGCAAAGTTATTAGCCGCATCTTCTTTGCCAGACATAAGTTGTTCAGGATGGAACAATTGTCTATAGCTTCCAGTCCTAACTTCATCAATCACAGTTGGTTCCAAATCCACAAATACGGCCCTCGGCACGTGTTTTCCGGAACTCGTTTCACTAAAGAAGGTACTGAACGAATCATCTGTAGAGCCAACACCGTCGCTACAAACACAGTCAAGTAACTTTTATCAGATAAAATCAGAAACTCATAATTGATTAATTAATTCCAAATTTTAATCTGTTAAAAGAAACACAACTAATTTGAACTGCTTGCTGATTTCTCTTAAAACATTATCTAAACGTACACATTACAATCACTGATTCAAATTTTTTCCATTAACAAGTCACTAATAGGATCAAGCAGGGGAGGATCTATTAAGGGGCAACCGGGATCAGCTACCAGGCAACCGAATTTTTTTTTTTTAATGTAGTTGTATGTTAAAGTCCGACGCTTAGTGTATGTTTTTGTTAAATTTCGACGTTTCGTCCCTGTCTTTTTGTTATCTTCAAATTTTTAACGTTTTGCCCTGTCGAAAATAATTCCTGGATCCGCCATGGGATCAAATGAGCATCTGGTAGTTGATCTCATAAACTTAAATGTGAAGCTACTTTTTTCAGAACAGCACACACACACACAAACGCACACTCATTATTGTTCACGACGGGACTCGAACTCATAACATCATCGTTAATGGGACTCCCTGATATCACTGGGCCACAAGCCCTTTGATTATCCGTAAAGCTATTTATTGATAAATATATATCAAGGCGGAGCGGGTCGAGGATGATATATTAATATTCCTCATTCCCCAACCCGAATCCCGATAAGATTCCCGTTTTTCGCCCCGTATCTGATAAGTTGTCCCCAACCAGATCCGAAAATTTCATGGTTCGGAGATCCCCACAAGTTTGTGGCAAGATAGTGCACGAATTACCAACTGAGCAACGCGTCATTTACGAGGTTGCGGCTTTTTGTGTTGCTTATTTAATATATAAATCTAAATCTATTTTATAATCAAATGCACAACGATATATAGATAAAATTGATTTAAATTCCTATAACAAACAAAAAAAGGTGTGATATAAATATAAATTAACAATAATTGATAACGTAATTAGTAAGATACCCTTGAAGGAATCCATCATTTTGAATTCCGTGTTCGAGACAATAGAGCTCCCAGCATGCATTCCCCACCTGAATCCCTGCTTGTCCAATGTGAATGCTTACAATTTCTCTCATTTTCTCCTTTTCCCAATAATTTCTATTTCTGTATCATCTATCCAAAGATGAAGTTTAAAAAGGTGTGATTAATTTAATAGAAGAATCTAACAACAAAATAATAATGGGGCAAGCGGTTGGTGCGGAATCCCTCCCAATTGTTAGTTATATTTAGTTATTAGTTAGTTATTCATTTGGCGCCAAATATTCATCAAGTAACTAGTTATATATTATCATGAAATAAGATATTATCAGTCAATTTTTAAATTTATCAGAAATTTTAATATTTTTTAATAAAATCATAAGCTTAAACCAGAACTTCGAACGAGCCATTTTTTAAAGGGGTTGATGTTGTAATACCTATAAAGTGCGAGGGTGTGTTAGGTAAATAGACGTGAAACATTTTGGAAGAGCGATGGGAAGTCCACAACCGCTGAACGAAAGAGACGACGACTAAAACCAGCAGAAATATGAGCGGTGATTTGAAAACGGTGGGCAGTCATCACCGGCGGACAAAATTACGTAAAAGGGTCTCTTTCAGCTTTCCTCACACACCACTTTTTAATCAATTTACATTTAGTTTACTATTATACCCTTAATTATACTTGGAATAATATTATAAGAGCACTCCCATCGGTACCGCCCTTGGGGCCGCCCAGCCGACCGCCCACTTGGACGCCGATGACAGCAAGCCGCCCAGGGGTCCTCTTAGCTCCTTGTCCAACCTATCGTCTCCCATTTCGTGTTTTTTGATCAGAAGTGTGGACAAGAAAACGGGCAAAATTGTAGCCGTTGCAGAATATGCAACGGTCAAAAAATAGGCCGTTGGAAAGTATTTTTTTTTTCTTTTCTTTTCTACACTCTATATAAACACATATACATTTTCATTTTATACATCTCAAATATACCTTCACTTTCAAAATAACATTTCATACAATCAAATTCTTTAACCCAAAAAATGAGTTAAAAAAAAACCCCCCAAATGAAGGCAAATCGAAACAACGCCCTCAAATTCAAGAATGAGGATCGGTCGAGCAAGATATGTTTGAATCTTTAATTGATTCTACGAAACAAACAACTGGTTTTTCTCAATTTGCAAATGCTAATCCGTTTACGGGTATGTTAACAAATGTTCACACCCAACAACAAACTCAACAATATCCACACTACCCGAATCAACCACAATCTCAACAATATCTACATTACCCGAACCAACCACTGTTAGATGATAGGTTAGGCCCAAGTCAAGTCTACGGGCTTGGGTCCGTTAGGTTTTCTAAGGTTAAGGTTATGTACTCTATAAATAAGAGTCAATGTAATCAATGATATTTACGGGTTCACTTGCTTAACATGGTATCAAAGCGGGTTGATCCCGAGACCTAATCAACTGCCTCGAGCGGTTGCTCTATACCGCCCGTCAAATATATCATCTCTTTAACCCTAACCTATCTATCTCATATCTCAACCCTAATACACTATCACAACCATCCACGGCTGCCGCTGTATGCATTATATTGATGCACCAATTATACAATTATCACATCAAACATTCCAATTCAAAAAGAAAAAAACAAACAAACGTGGTAGCTAATACAATTACACGTGTGTATTCATTCTCCATTTATCCTTGTCTTCATATTTTTCTGTTTTTTTTATTGCATCAAACCTTTTAGAATCTTAATCGGAGATAGATGTTAAACAATAGCCGCTTTTATTCATCATACATATTTAGTTATCACAGCCGCATGATTTTCTTTATCTTTGATTTAGCCGCAATTTCTTTTCCTTTTTTATTCAGTTACTTAAGCAATCATAATCGGCGTGGGGCTAAGCCGCCTAGTTTGACTAGGTTCCAAACCCCGAAAAAAGAGAATATAGAGTATAAAATTTATTTACAGCATTGATGAAGATTGTTATCATCGAAAAAGTTCTCGGCCCAACTCCTGCTCAATCCTTAGGCAAAGCAAGCCACGACGTATAAAAAAACGTTACGGAAAAGGAAACGCAGTCAAACAAGACGTAACCAAATCAGCGAATATCAATCCATCCGGTGCCTCAAATAAGAAGAAAAAAAAGTTACTTTTGTTTATTTTGTTTATTTTTAGCATTTTTCTTTCCAGTCCGAACTTTCGCGATTTCGCCGTTCGGACTGTGGGGTAGTGTTAGATGATAGGTTAGGCCCAAGTCAAGTCTATGGGCTTGGGCCCGTTAGGTTTTCTAGCGTTAAGGTTATGTACTCTATAAATAAGAGTCAATGTAATCAATAATATTTACGGATTCTGTGACGACCCGGAAATTTCTGACCAAATTTAAACTTTATCTTTAAATGATTTAATGTTTTCGACACGATAAGCAAAGTCTGTAATGTTGAGTCTCAAGTTTTGGAACTATATTCATGTAATCAATTATTCTTTGACTGTTTTCGAAGATTCACGAATAATATATATATATATATATATATATATATATATATATATATATATGATTTCAAGTTATTTAGTAAACGATAGTAACATTCGATTATTGATTCGATTGATATTTAGATAAGTTAACTAAAACGTTTAGGATGAACCAGTAAAACACTAATTTGCTACAGTATTTTCGAATTGCTACAGTACCCGAAAAGCTACAGTGTTTTCGAAAATCACTATTTGCTACAGTAAAAAAATGAAAATGTATATATGTATATGTATATACTACGAGACGATGATTTATAGAAGCAAATAACCGAAACACTTAATTGATTAAAGCTACACTTCGAGTGACATAGTTTATCAATGATTAAGTTTAATTTTTGATAAAGGTACACGTCGCGTAACGAAAAGTACTAGTTTTCTAAGCGTACGAAAATGCATTCGAGAAACCGGAACCGAGACTTAAACCGGGCATCAACATACAAAATAACGGGACTAAATTTACAAGTCCACTATGCACGAGAATATAATATAATATATATATAATTAATATAAATTATATATATTATACATATAATTAATAAATATGTCGACAAGCTTATGGACAAAAACATATTGAGCTCGAAAAAGGGGCCATGCGATCGCATGGCCATTGCACCTCTAAACCATGCGATCGCATAGGGCTAAACAACTGGCCAGGTACTATAAATTCAAGTGTTTTTGCTCGAACGAATATCACACACACATATTTACACAGATATAGATATATACTCCATAATATTTATTTATTATTATTATTATTATTATTATTATTATTATTATTATTATTATTAAGATTAATATTATTATTAATCTAATTATTATTAGTAATATTATTAGTATTATACATAAAATACTACGACGAGATCATGTCCAAATAATTTCAAACCGAGTTTTCAAATGAGTCAAAGCTAAGGAAACTATGGGTTATAGCTATGGAGGTTATGGGTATTGTTTGCAAATCAAACCTAGTGTTTATCAACTCTGTTACGTCTACTGATAATGCTAAAAACGAACATATATTTCATAGCATTATTCCTCAAGAAAGACAAGCTTTTAGTTGCAATTGTTCTATTTACAAGTGATATTCGTTTAAATAATAAAAGGTAAAGACAAAAGACAGATTCGACGAATTGAAGACGCAAACGACCAAAAAGCTCAAAAGTACAAAAGACAATAAAAAAGGTTCCAATTATTGATAAGAAACGTCTCGAAATTACAAGAGTACAAGATTCAAAACGCAAAGTACAAGATATTAAATTGTACGCAAGGACGTTCGAAAATCCGGAACCGGGACCAGAGTCAACTCTTAACGCTCGACGCAACGGACTAAAAATTACAAGTTAACTATGTATATAAATATAATATAATATATAATTAATTATATTAATTATATATATATATTATATTTATAAATAAAAACCGTCGGCAGAGAAAGACTCCAAAGTTGTGAGCTGTAATTTCAAACTCCGCGACTCGCGGAGTTTGAAGGCCAAAATGGCCGCGAGTCGCGGAGCCCCCAGTTTTGAAACTCCCTATAAAGCAAACCGAAATCTGATCATTTTCATCATCTTTTTTCTCCTCATTCATACGATATATTTATATTTATAATTTATATTTTAATTTTAATTTTAATTATAATTCTAATAATAAGGGTATGTTAGCGAATATTGTAAGGGTGTAAGTCGAAATTCTGTCCGTGTAACGCTACGCTATTTTTAATCATTGTAAGTTATGTTCAACCTTTTTACATTAATGTCTCGTAGCTAAGTTATTATTATGCTTATTTAAAACAAAGTAATGATGATGTTGGGCTAATTACTAAAATTGGGTAATTGGGCTTTGTACCATAATTGGGGTTTGGACAAAAGAACGACACTTGTGGAAATTAGACTATGGGCTATTAATGGGCTTTATATTTGTTTAACTAAATGATAGTTTGTTAATGTTAATATAAAGATTTACAATTGGGCGTCCCTATAAATTACCATATACACTCGATCGGACACGATGGGCGGGATATTTATATGTACGAATAATCGTTCATTTAACCGGACACGGGAATGGATTAATAGCCACTAGAATAATTAAAACAGGGGTGAAATTATGTACAAAGGACACTTGGTATAATTGATAACAAAATATTAAAACCTTGGGTTACACTCAGTCGACATCCTGGTGTAATTATTAAACAAAGTATTAAAATCTTGTTACAGTTTAAATCCCCAAATAGTTGGAATATTTAACTTCGGGTATAAGGATAATTTGACGAGGACACTCGCACTTTATATTTATGACTGATGGACTGTTATGGACAAAAACCAGACGGACATATTAAATAATCCAGGACAAAGGACAATTAACCCATGGGCATAAAACTAAAATCAACACGTCAAACATCATGATTACGGAAGTTTAAATAAGCATAATTCTTTTATTTCATATTTAATTTCCTTTATTTTATATTTAATCGCACTTTTAATTATCGTACTTTTTAATTATCGCAATTTTATTTTATCGCACTTTTATTGCAATTTCATTATCGTTATTTATTTTACGCTTTAAATTAAGTCTTTTATTTATTTAATATTTTACATTAGGTTTTAACTGCGACTAAAGTTTTAAAATCGACAAACCGGTCATTAAACGGTAAAAACCCCCCTTTATAATAATAATATTACTTATATATATGTTTGTATTTTTATAAAAGTAAATTAATATAGCGTTGAGCTTTGTTTAAAAAAGATTCCCTGTGGAACGAACCGGACTTACTAAAAACTACACTACTGTACGATTAGGTACACTGCCTATAAGTGTTGTAGCAAGGTTTAAGTATATCCGTTCTCTAAATAAATAAATATCTTGTGTAAAAATGTATCGTATTTAATAGTATTTCCTGCTAAAATTAATAAGTATTTTATATACCCCTCGCGAAACATCAAGTATTTTTGGCGCCGCTGCCGGGGAAACTTTCTAAACGCCGGAAGCGCAACGCTAATATAAAAAAAAAAAAAAAACGTTTTAAATATTCGAAAATATAAAAAGAAAAACAAAAATATAAGTATTTTTAAGATTTTGTTAAAATTTAAGTTTTATAAGTTTCTTTATTTTTATTTTAGTTTATAAAAATATAAGTTTTATTTAAATATCTTTTATTTATATAAAAACAGAAAACAGAAAAAAATAAATAAATAAATAAATAAATAAAGAAAAACGTGTCGAAGATTAAACCTGTCATCTGAATTTCTGAACCCCGCGAGTCGCGGGGTTTGAAGCTTTGAATACCGCAAGTCGCGGAGGGGACCTGACACACGAACAGGAAGCCCTAATCCTGCATTTATTACGGATTATTATTAATTATTATTATTATTAACCCTAATTATTATTATTATTATAATTAAGTTTATTTTTAATTTAAGTTTTATTTAATTTATATTTTAGTTAAATTAGTTTAATTAAATTGTAAAATTAGTAGTTTTATTAAATAAATAATATAAAAATAATATTTATATAAAAATTGTAATTTTTACAACTTTTTGTATATTTTTATATTTTGTCCCTTTTTAATCGTTGTAGCGTAATATTTGTATTTTTTCGCTCATATTTAATTTTAAACTTAGTTTTTGCCATAGTCATTTTTACTCCTAGATTTTTAGGCTTTGCCGTAGAATTCCTTAAGTGCTTTTTCTTTAGACTAAGATTTAGGTACTTTAGAATTTTGCGACGCCTTTTTAAGTTTTAGTTTCTTTTTAAGTTATTTCCATTTGGGATTTAGTTTTTCCTGTAAGCTTTAATATTTTTAGACACCTTTTACTATGTATCAATTATCATTCCAATTAGTAATTTCAATTTGCGATTATAATTTTAAGTTAGTTGTAGTAATAAGGTTAGGTTAGTCAAGTATTTTTAAGTTTTATAAGTTTCTTTTATTTTTTTCGTCACCTTTTATTTTTCAACCATTTTTCTTTTTCGACCTTTTTCGACGAACTCTTTTTCTTTCTTATTTCTCGCTATTCTAGTTTTTAGGACATAGATTTTTATTCTACTTCTTATCTAAATTTCTTAAAATTACGAAAATTTATTTTAAGTGGTTAAATTGATAGACATCAAAATTTTCTGGTTCGTAGTAATAGTTGGATTTGTACGTGGACCGGGTTATTGGAGCCAAACAGTCCTCAATTATATTGAGACCAAACGAATCCTGCCCCTCTGCTGCATCTTTTGGCTATTCGAAACGTGGGCAAAATCAGAAAAGTCTATTGATTGGATAACTTATTATAATTTTTCTTTCCTTTTTAAAACTAATAGGATATTCAGTGAATGCACCGAGCAAGACGTTCACCACCTTTTGTACGTTCACCACCTGTAACTAGATCAAGACATTTAGCAAATATAACCGCCGTTGATTTTTCTTTAGAATCGTCATCCAGTAGACCAAGTACTTCAGTTCAAATTTCCGATAATCCATTTTTTGAACCCGACCTCACAATTGAGAATCCGGAGAATATTCAGGAACGGTTCGTAGATCCTGAACCACTAAACTTTCCTCCGGAACCACCAATCATTCAAACAGAGATTGTTGAGGAACGAACCATTAAATCAGAATCATCTAGTGATTCCGATTCAACAAATTCAATTATGGAGAATCTGGAACCTTTAAGTATGGAAGACCGAATGAGAGCTAAACGCACTGGCCAAGGTCACGCAATTACTCATCCTGACATTAATGCGCCAGATTATGAAATCAAAGGACAAATTCTACACATGGTGACTAATCAATGCCAATTTAGTGGTGCGCCGAAGGAAGATCCAAATGAACATCTTCGTACCTTTAATAGAATCTGCACACTATTTAAAATCCGAGAAGTGGAGGATGAACAGATATATCTCATGTTATTTCCCTGGACTTTAAAGGGAGAAGCCAAAGATTGGTTGGAATCGTTACCTGAAGGGGCGATCGATACATGGGACGTTTTAGTTGACAAATTTCTTAAACAATTCTTTCCTGCATCTAAAGCCGTAAGACTTTAAGCAGAAATTGTTACGTTTACACAAAAACCGAATGAAACTCTATATGAGGCATGGACAAGATATGGAAAGTTGTTAAGAGGATGTCCGCAACATGGTTTAGACACCTGTCAAATAGTACAAATATTCTACCAAGGATGCGACATCACTACAAGAAAAGACATAGATATAGCAGCTGGTGGTTCTATTATGAAGAAAACCGAAACTGATGCTTACAAAATTATTGATAATACTGCTTCCCACTCACATGAGTGGCACCAAGAAAAAGACATCGTTAGATCATCTAAAGCAGCTAGAGCCGATTCTAGCCATGACTTAGATTCCATTTCCGCAAAGATAGATGCTGTGGAGAGACGAATGGAAAAGATGACTAAAGATATTCACTCAATACGAATTAGTTGTGAGCAGTGTGGAGGACCACATTTGACAAAAGATTGTCTCAGTATTGAATTAACAATGGAACAAAGAGAGAATATTTCATACATAAACCAAAGGCCTGGAAATAATTATCAGAATAATTATCAACCGCCAAGACCGATTTACAATCAAAACCAGAATTATAACAGAAATATTCCATACAACAACCAACAAGGTCCTAGCAATCAACAAGTATCCAATAATACTTATAATCAGCAAAGACCTAATTTTCAAAACAAACCACCACAACAAACCGATGATAAAAAGCCGAATTTAGAAGATATGATGACGAAGCTAGTTGAAACTCAAACGCAGTTTTTCACATCTCAGAAACAAACCAATGAATAAAATGCTCAAGCATTTAGAAATCAACAAGCTTCTATTCAAAATCTGGAACAAGAAGTGAGTAACCTAGCAAGGTTAATAGGTGAAAGAAAACCGGGAAGTCTACCTAGTGATACAAATGCTAACCCCCGGAATGAAACAGCTAAAGCTATTACCATAAGAAGTGGTACAACACTTAAACCACCGGAAATACCTGTAACTTCTGATGAAACTATTCCTACTCCACAAGAACCACAACCTGATCAAGATAAGGAAAAAGAACCGGTAGTTGAAAAGGTTAATGAAGATAACACAGTTAAGGCTAAACCTTATGTTAAACCATACCAACCACCACTTCCTTACCCGAGTAAAATGAAGAAAGAGAAACTTGAAGCCGAGCAATCCAAATTCTTGGATATGTTTAAACAGATAAATGTAAATCTTCCTTTCATTGATGTGATTTCAGGAATGCCTAGATATGCTAAATTCTTGAAAGATCTAATCTCAAATAGAAAGAAAATGGAAGAACTCTCGGCTGTTACTATGAATGCTAATTGTTCAGCAGTGCTGTTGAATAAGATACCAGAAAAACTATCTGATCCAGGAAATTTCACAATTCCATGTTTTCTGGGTAGTCTTAGTTCAATAGAAGCATTGGCAGACTTAGGTGCTAGTATAAATCTAATGCCGTATTCACTATACACTAAACTAGACCTTGGAGAATTGAAACCAACAAGAATAAGCATACAACTAGCCGATAGATCAATAAAATATCCTAGAGGGATAATGGAGAACATGCTAGTTAAAGTTGGTACTTTAGTATTTCCAGTAGATTTTGTTGTTCTGGACATGGAAGAAGATTCTCAAGTTCCTCTCATATTAGGAAGACCATTCTTAAACACGGCTAAAGCAATGATAGACGTGTTCGGTAAGAAACTGACCCTAAGTATAGAGGATGAGAGTGTTACCTTTTCAGTTGATAGAGCAATGCAACAACCACAATCTGCAGATGATACATGTTATTATATTCAAACTATAGATGCACATGCAGAATTATTAGAAGAATTTCCAGAATTACAAGGAACAGGAGAATGTTCTTTAGGAGAAGGTAATGAACCAATTGATGAAGCTGAAATGTTAGCTACACTTATAGCTAATGGATATGAACCAACAACAGAAGAAATTCAAATGCTAAAAAAAGAAGACAGATATCGATATAAATCATCGATAGAAGAACCTCCGAAATTAGAGTTAAAGCCACTTCCAAACCATTTGGAATACGCTTATTTACATGGTGAATCTGAATTACCTGTAATAATATCGTCTTCTCTTACTGAAAATGAGAAATCACAACTCATTTCTGTGTTGAAAGCTCATAAACCAGCCATTGCATGGAAGATTCATGATATTAAAGGAATAAGTCCTTCGTATTGCACACATAAAATCCTTATGGAAGAAGGTCATAAAACGTATGTGCAACGCCAATGAGACTAAATCATAATATGCAAGATGTAGTTAAGAAAGAGATTATTAAACTGCTAGATGCCGGTTTAATTTATCCAATCTCTGATAGTCCATGGGTAAGCCCAGTTCAATGCGTGCCTAAGAAGGGTGGCATGACTGTCATCACAAATGAAAAAGATGAGCTTATTCCTACTAGGACTGTAACAGGATGGCGTGTGTGTATTGATTATAGAAAATTAAATGACGCCACCAGAAAAGATCACTTTCCCTTACCTTTCATTGATCAAATGTTGGAAAGATTAGCCGGAAATAGTTACTATTATTTTCTAGATGGATTTTCCGGATATTTTCAAATTCCAATAGCACCCGAAGATCAAGAGAAAACCACATTCACGTGCCCTTATGGTACTTTTGCTTACAAACGCATGCCATTTGGACTTTGTAACGCCCCTGCAACCTTTCAAAGGTGTATGATGGCGATTTTTCATGACATGATAGAAGAATGCATGGAAGTATTCATGGATGACTTTTCAGTCTCCGGTGATACATTTAAATCATGTCTAGTTAATCTGGAACGAATGCTAATTAGATGCGAAAAATCAAATCTAGTACTTAATTGGGAGAAATGCCATTTCATGGTTAAAGAAGGCATCGTTCTTGGACATAAAATTTCAAAAGAAGGAATTGAAGTGGATAGAGCTAAAGTAGATGTAATTGCTAAACTTCCACATCCCACCAATGTTAGAGGAGTTAGGAGTTTTCTAGGGCATGCCGGTTTTTACCGACGTTTCATAAAAGATTTTTCAAAGATTGCCACTCCTATGAATAAACTCCTAGAAAAGGATGCTCCATTCATCTTTTCAGATGAGTGTATCAAATCTTTTAATATTCTTAAAGAGAAACTCACTAATGCACCGATCATGATAACACCAAATTGGAATCTACCATTTGAACTAATGTGCGATGCAAGTGATTTTGCAATGGGAGCCGTTTTAGGACAAAGGATTGAAAAACGATTTCAACCTATATATTATGCTAGTAAGATATTACAAGGAGCACAAACGAACTATACAACTACTGAAAAAGAACTCCTTGCTATTGTCTTTGCTTTTGACAAATTTCGATCATATCTCGTTCTAGCAAAAACGGTGGTCTATACCGACCATTCTGCTCTTAGATACCTATTTTCAAAACAAGATGCTAAACCAAGATTAATCCGTTGGATCTTACTCTTACAAGAGTTTGATATTGAAATCCGAGATAAAAGAGGAGCAGAAAATCTCGCCGCTGATCATCTTTCTCGTCTTGAAAATCCCGAATTAGAAGTTCTAAATGAATCGGCCATACAAGACAACTTTCCTGATGAATATCTATTGAAGATAGATTATAATGAAATCCCATGGTTTGCAGACTATGCAAACTATTTAGTATGTGGATTCCTTGAAAAAGGATTATCGTACCAAAGACGAAAGAAATTCTCCAGTGATATAAAACACTATTTCTGGGAAGATCCACATCTGTTTAAAAGTTGTCCCGATGGAATAATACGCCGATGTGTATTTGGAGATGAAGCTAGTAAAATTTTAAACCATTGTCACACAGGACCAACAGGAGGGCATTATGGGCCTCAACTAACAGCAAGAAAAGTTTATGAAGCTGGATTCTATTGGCCTACAATTTACAAAGACGCACACCTTCTTTGCAAATCCTGTGATGCATGTCAAAGGGCCGGAAAAATAAGTCAACGTGATGAAATGCCACAAAATGTCATCCAAGTATGTGAAGTATTTGACATTTGGGGTATTGACTTTATGGGTCCATTTCCAAAATCTCATAATAATCTATATATACTCGTAGCCATTGATTATGTATCTAAATGGGCGGAAGCACAAGCTCTCCCAACTAACGATGCACGAGTTGTAGTCAACTTTTTAAAACGTCTTTTTGCAAGGTTTGGAACACCGAAAGCTTTAATAAGTGATCGGGGTACTCATTTCTGTAATAATCAACTTGAGAAAGTTCTTAAAAGATATGGAGTAACTCATAAAATCTCCACCGCATATCATCCACAAACAAGTGGACAAGTTGAAAATACCAACCGAGCTTTAAAATGTATTCTAGAGAAAACCGTAGGATCAAATCCGAAGGAATGGTCCATTAAATTGGAGGATGCACTCTGGGCTTTTAGAACAGCCTACAAAACTCCAATTGGAACCACACCTTTTAGACTTGTTTATGGAAAAGCATGTCATCTTCCAGTAGAAATTGAACACAAAGCATTTTGGGCTTTGAAGACATGTAATCTTGATTTACATGAAGCCGGACATCTACGATTAAGTCAACTAAACGAATTAGAAGAATTAAGACATGAATCATACGAAAATTCGTTAATCTATAAAGAAAGAACGAAGAAATGGCATGATAAAAGAATCAGAAGTTCAAAAGAATTTAAAGAAGGAGACAGAGTTCTTCTTTTCAATTCACGATTCAAGCTATTTCCAGGAAAATTGAAATCAAGATGGTCTGGACCATTCATAGTCAAAAGAGTTTTCCCATACGGAACGATAGAATTAATAAATTCAAATGGGATTGAATTTAAAGTTAATGGTCACAGAGTTAAACATTACATACATGGTCCGATGGAAGTCGACAACGAAGTTAATCACAATTTCGACACCACATCTAACTAAGTGTGGGGAGAATCAAGTCTTTAAAGGATAATATGTATTTCTGATAGAGTTAGATTGTCTGTTTTCGTGTAGTTCTCGAAAATAGAACCCGAATGGTCTTTCCCTAGCAGACCCTAAAGAACTAGTCTTCTCCCCCCATTCTGAATTTTTATTTTTTTTAGGTTTTTACAAAATGAAGACTGCCTGTGAACTAAACCATGGTCTAATGCTACACGCTTTGATCACTAAAAGAAATAATGACATACTACCAAGTGAAATAGTATCAGTAATTAGAGAAAGAATGGACGGAGTTAGAAAAGAATCCAGATGCGAAGATAATAAGTTACAATTTGGTAAAGGAAAATCAAAATCCGCAGCAAAAAGAAGAGCACGACACCTAGAAAGATGTCACAAATGCGGAAAATGGTCACATGGAGGTAAATGTTCAAATAATCAAACCTATTCAAATACCGAATTTGTTACTTTATGCAGAGACGGACCGTTCATATGTTTAGAAGAAAAGACACTGAATGCTCGAGGTTACGCCTATGTAGCCATGGAAAACCAATTAAACCGACTATCTTATGAATGGGATAGATCATATAACTAAGAAATCTATTTCACAGGTATGTCTGTACAGTTTTTATTTTTATTTTTATTTTTATTTTTAACCTTTTGATAATAAACGCTAATTTGTTCGCTAAAAAGTATTAAATTGGTATTGAATAAAATTAGGTTTGGCGACCGAAATTATTGATATCATTCAAAAATTTATTACATCACTGCGAAATTTAACGTTTATTCTTAAGGTATAAATATCTTTAATCAATCAACCCAAAATATTTCAAAAATTCGTCATGAGTTAAATTAGGTCTTGGAACCGAAATTACTTTACCGAAAAGAGGGGCGCATATTTTTGATAATATTTGATTGATTAAAGTGGGATAAAAAGACAAAAAGATTTTTAATTTTATTTTTACCATGTTTTTAAAATTAATATTTAAATCTTAAATTAATATTGTAAACTTTGTAAAAAAAATATATATATTTAAAATTGTAAATATTTGAAAAAATTAATATAAGTTTGGTATGAATTTATAAATTTTTAAATTAAGTTTGGTGTGAATTTTTAATTTTTAAAAAATATAAATTTTTAATTTTATGCATTTCAAATTTTAAGTTTGGTGTGAATTTTTAACATTAATTTTGAATTTTATATTTAAGTTGTGTGAATTTAAAAACAAAAATTTACTTTATCTCATTAAGTTAAAAATATGATTTTTAAAATTCATCGTAAGTTGAAGACTAGGTCTTTGAACCGAAATTGCTTTACCCGAGGGAGGGACGAGAACTTTTATTATCATTATTTTTAATCTTATTGAATTAAAGTATGCCAAAAACATTGAAAAAACCCAAAAATCTTAGCTTTTAAAACAATCGCTACAAAAAGACAAATTTTAAAATTTTGTCGAAGGACGGATTAGGACATCGATCCAAAACGACCTCGTCCTAAATAACAAAGGAAACAAAATTTTAAAATTAAGTACTTAATTGTTTTATAAGTTATTGATTATATAAAAAAAAAAAAAATATCAAACTCCGCGACTCACGGAGTTTGAAGGGTTATTCACCGCGAGTCGCGGAGGGGTCGAAAAATCAGAAAAAAAATATAAACACCCGAACTGATCAGTCCCAACACAGAAAAAAAAAAGAAAACACTGCGAAAACCTGCGCGAAAAACCCGAAAAATACACCCCAAAATCACAATTTTTAACCGTTAATCATCAAATCTTTTGCTAAAATCATGTTGAGAAGGATGCTATCTAGGAATTACTCAAGAAAAACGGTAAATTTCTACACCTAAACACCATTTAATCCGAAATTTGGTGTTCTTGAGTCATTTTTTTTCCAATTTGATTTTGATGCTTTTTAGTGTAATTAGGCTTAAATTGTTTATGTATTATGCTTGTATAACCTAGATTGATGCTGTTTAACATGATTAGAAGCCTTAAACTTCAAATTTTGAGTAATCTAGGGTTTGTGTTCTTGAGCAATTTGGGGCTTTTTGATATAAACAGGTTATGGCCGATTTTTATCATGAATTGTTGCTAAATTAAGTAGTGTAACATGTTTAGGTAGTTAAATGATCCAAACTTTGAGCCTAAACATGATTTTGAGAATTAAAGTGGACTTTTTCAAGTCTAAAATTCATGAACTTGATTTTTGAAAGATAATGCCATTTGAGACTTGTTTAATTGCTAGTAATGATTATTTTGACATGTTATTTGAGTTGAATGATTATGAACTTGGCGAACATTTTCGTATATGCTTATTTGAAAAAGTGTAGATTTGATGAAAATATGAAAATAAGCTTAAGTTTGATATAAATTGATAATGTCATTGTAATTATTTTGATTGATGATTTTGCTGACACTAATGCATATTTGTATGCACAAAATTTGTGTTTGATGTGTTTTGCAGACTGAAAGGGGTGAATCTTCATCCCAAGCCCGCAATGCTCCTGCTGAGAATGCGGAACAACAGGAGGCGGATAACTACTACAAGCAGGATATACCTCATCCAGTCATGACCTTTTCTGATATGCACTTGGAAGAGTTGCTCCCGAACCTGAGATTTGACAGACTTTGGATAGATTATCCAAAATATCAAAGGGGTTTGCATACTCTTCATTCTAAGGTTGTTGAGGTACCAAGGGTCATAGAATGGGGACCCTTAGAAGCTGTAGAATTGGCCGGGCCAATTAGGGAATTACTTGTACAGAGGTATGGTAATTCTACTTTTAATGACTGGGTACGTTTATTCACCATGCGTAGACCTGTATATAAAGTATGGTGTGAAGAATTGTTGTGTAGTATAGAGTTGAATGATCGGGTAGCTAGTTTAACCGATCGTTCTTTTATTAGATTTTTGTTAGGCGGTTCGATGCGCCACATGTCTTTACTGGACATGGCTCAGGCTTTACGTATATATACGCCTGAGGAGTTAGCATCTGCCGATTGTAGAGGGTTGATACTAAATGGTAGAAAGATAGATGAAAATTTTGATACATACGGTGTGTGGAGTCAAATGACAAGCCATCACCGTTTCAAAGGGGGAAATTACTCTTATTTGGATATAGATAGAGCCGAATTAAGAGTGATACATAGGTTTTTAGCTAATTCGATTACACAAAGGGGTAAGAACAAGGAAAAAGTAAATGAACAGGATTTGTTTTACCATATGTGTATTCGAGACCCACAAAGCGCTGTAAGTATACCGTATTGTGTGGGTTATTATTTATCAGCTATGGTTCGGGGGATGCGACCGCATAGCATAATAGGAGGTGGTATTTTTATTACTTTGATTGGTGAATATCTCGGTGTGGATATAAGTCGGGGGGATTATTAGTAGAAGAACCAGAACCCCGCGATACTATAGGTTTAAATGTATACCATGGTGCGAAAGTTTTGAAGAGGCGAAATAACGCCGCAGTACGATACCATGGTAGACATCCACAGGTGGAGAGAAACCAACAGCAAGGTAATGTAGGAGGGGGAATGAGATGCAAGAAATGCAAAGGTTTATAGCTTCTCAGGAATACGAAAATGCTAGACAGAGAGCATTTGAAGATTGGCAAGTTCATCAGAACCAAATCATAGCTCATTGCCAACATATAGGTAGAAACTATATTCCTACACCGAAACCCATCTTCCCTCCCTGGTCTATAGAGATGCAGCCACCATATCCTACGTATAACCCTGCCGAAGCATTCTATAGCACCTATGGTTATGCCTGGAACCCCTATTGGTACCAGTATCATCCCTAGTATACTTAGTTTTTTTTTTTTTTTTTTTGTAATTTGTAATTATTGATACGTTTAATACTTTTGTTAATATTGTAATCATTTTTATAATTATCCAACTTTTATTCTTAGATTTTAATAATTTTTGAATGTGGGGTAATATACCAAACTTCAAAAATATGTATATATGTTTGCAGTTTATCTTATGTACACAACAGGGTAAAACAACGCATTTTCAAAGACTGGCATTAAGTTCAGCAAAAGCAACTAATTTTGACAACAAGATGCAAAATATATGTGAAATAACAACAAGACGGAATGAACAAATGATGTGCACCATTTATCATTCAGCAAACAAACGCCAATATATTTGGAAACTTTGGTAAAAATTTAATCATTTTCACACAAATCACCCTCAATAATTTAAATTATTCCTGATTTCTTGCAAATGAGGGCATTGCAAGATCTTAAGTGTGGGAAGGGGTTAAATTCTTTCGAATTTTAAAATTTTTTTACTTTATACACTTGGTTACCATTAAAAATACTAGTAAAGCAGTAGTTGTATTAGAATCTAGTGCTCTCTGATAATAAAGAACAGCCCTGGTCTTATATACTAACTACCCAATTCTAGTAAAATTTTTCAAAATTTTCAATTAAATGAACTCAAAATCATGTTTATACATATTTATGAACGATAAAACTAGGTTTTAACACCGAAATTATTGTTACCTCGGAAAGGACATAAATTAAGAAACAAACTAAAATGTTAAAATTCATTTAAAATGGAATAGAGTACGATAAAAAGGAAAATAAAAGCCAAGTGTGGGAAAATTTACCAAGTTATCTTAAACATATGTCACATATATCTGTAACAAATAACTGAAAATACTTTTGCTTTGGACAAAACTAAACTGTTTTACCCGATGAAAGAAAAGAAGAGATGGATCTACACGATGAATCAATTCCATCATTAAAAGGAAGTAAAGTCTTCCGAAAAAGACACGCGCTTCTTGATTTAGGTCATGAAGTTGTCGTCCAGACCAGCTGTAGGTTGACGAAAAATCTAGAAAAGTCATCACTAAAATCAGCAGGAAATCCATGGACCTCAGCATTAAACAGGGTCGCCAAGTGGTCAGATTTATCCTAACCATGAGAAGGATTTATCTCGTACAATGGGGGGGCACCATGCAAATTAGCTGGATAAGACTAATGAATCAGATCCCCAGAAAGGATAATCTCCTTAAAGATTAAAAATCAGCTTTTAAGACTGATATTACTCAATCCTAGAGATTGACCTTAAAGATTGAGAATTCAAACTCTTGGAATTCAATGATATCTAAACTCGAGCTTGAACGAGAAAATATTTTGATCAAAATTACAAACCGATTTGTTTTCTGAAAACCCTATTTTCAATGCGTTCATTACCATTGAACGTAAAATCCTAGGAATTCACCTGGAATTCATTAGGTCACCTGAACTAAATCGGGTGTCAACCGTAAGAACGGTGGTTGCATAGTGGTCAAAGACAGGACCTTGTGCCATACCGAAAAATTATAAGGGTGAGCTTTACTATTGCTCCTACCAAGGATAGTAATTGCGTCCGACACGTTATAAACCATAATTAAAAGCATGTGAGGGGACATTGCCTTAACAGTTGCTTGTTCAACGCTTTCCTTTACAACCGGACGGTAGTTTATCGAAAGGTAATATACGGGACAAGTAAACTGGACGTGTTGCTTTCCAAATACAAGGTTAGCAAGTGGGTGACACAAAACCGCAAGTTTTGAGCTAAAATTTTCAAATCTAAAAACCACCAAACCCACAAAAATATTTTGCAAACACCGGTAAAGGGTTATTCCGGAAAACTTATCTAGGGTAAAAACTAGATTTAATTTTCAAAAGATCAAATATTTTCATAAAGATCCAATTTCCTTAAGGATCTACATTTTCATAGTCATGTGGGACTGTAAACCGCCTTTCAAATGTGCACTTTGCTTTAGAAACCGAAAGTAAATCGGCTATTTGATTGTAAGTGTCGTTGACCTAAACCCGAGGCAACTGTGGATGACACACTCACCTTTAACCATGGTTCTATCGTTACTATCATTGTTTATACCGCCATATAGAAATCACTGATGTACAAAGTGTGAAGAATAAAGAAGTGATTCTAGTATTTCAAGACGATATTGCTTGAGGACAAGCAACACTCAAGTGTGGGAATATTTGATAATGCTAAAAACGAACATATATTTCATAGCATTATTCCTCAAGAAAGACAAGCTTTTAGTTGCAATTGTTCTATTTACAAGTGATATTCGTTTAAATAATAAAAGGTAAAGACAAAAGACAGATTCGACGAATTGAAGACGCAAACGACCAAAAAGCTCAAAAGTACAAAAGACAATCAAAAAGGTTCCAATTATTGATAAGAAACGTCTCGAAATTACAAGAGTACAAGATTCAAAACGCAAAGTACAAGATATTAAATTGTACGCAAGGACGTTCGAAAATCCGGAACCGGGACCAGAGTCAACTCTTAACGCTCGACGCAACGGACTAAAAATTACAAGTTAACTATGTATATAAATATAATATAATATATAATTAATTATATTAATTATATATATATTATATTTATAAATAAAAACCGTCGGCAGAGAAAGACTCCAAAGTTGTGAGCTATAATTTCAAACTCCGCGACTCGCGGAGTTTGAAGGCCAAAATGGCCGCGAGTCGCGGAGCCCCCAGTTTTGAAACTCCCTATAAAGCAAACCGAAATCTGATCATTTTCATCATCTTTTTTCTCCTCATTCATACGATATATTTATATTTATAATTTATATTTTAATTTTAATTTTAATTATAATTCTAATAATAAGGGTATGTTAGCGAATATTGTAAGGGTGTAAGTCGAAATTCTGTCCGTGTAACGCTACGCTATTTTTAATCATTGTAAGTTATGTTCAACCTTTTTACATTAATGTCTCGTAGCTAAGTTATTATTATGCTTATTTAAAACAAAGTAATGATGATGTTGGGCTAATTACTAAAATTGGGTAATTGGGCTTTGTACCATAATTGGGGTTTGGACAAAAGAACGACACTTGTGGAAATTAGACTATGGGCTATTAATGGGCTTTATATTTGTTTAACTAAATGATAGTTTGTTAATGTTAATATAAAGATTTACAATTGGGCATCCCTATAAATTACCATATACACTCGATCGGACACGATGGGCGGGATATTTATATGTACGAATAATCGTTCATTTAACCGGACACGGGAATGGATTAATAGCCACTAGAATAATTAAAACAGGGGTGAAATTATGTACAAAGGACACTTGGTATAATTGATAACAAAATATTAAAACCTTGGGTTACACTCAGTCGACATCCTGGTGTAATTATTAAACAAAGTATTAAAATTTTGTTACAGTTTAAATCCCCAAATAGTTGGAATATTTAACTTCGGGTATAAGGATAATTTGACGAGGACACTCGCACTTTATATTTATGACTGATGGACTGTTATGGACAAAAACCAGACGGACATATTAAATAATCCAGGACAAAGGACAATTAACCCATGGGCATAAAACTAAAATCAACACGTCAAACATCATGATTACGGAAGTTTAAATAAGCATAATTCTTTTATTTCATATTTAATTTCCTTTATTTTATATTTAATCGCACTTTTAATTATCGTACTTTTTAATTATCGCAATTTTATTTTATCGCACTTTTATTGCAATTTCATTATCGTTATTTATTTTACGCTTTAAATTAAGTCTTTTATTTATTTAATATTTTACATTAGGTTTTAACTGCGACTAAAGTTTTAAAATCGACAAACCGGTCATTAAACGGTAAAAACCCCCCTTTATAATAATAATATTACTTATATATATGTTTGTATTTTTATAAAAGTAAATTAATATAGCGTTGAGCTTTGTTTAAAAAAGATTCCCTGTGGAACGAACCGGACTTACTAAAAACTACACTACTGTACGATTAGGTACACTGCCTATAAGTGTTGTAGCAAGGTTTAAGTATATCCGTTCTCTAAATAAATAAATATCTTGTGTAAAAATGTATCGTATTTAATAGTATTTCCTGCTAAAATTAATAAGTATTTTATATACCCCTCGCGAAACATCATCTACGTACTTTTCTGCAATATTGAATCACAATATTGATACGTTGTAGTGACCCGAACTTTTCCATGTTTATATATATTAAATGAAATTGTTATTTACATGATTAAATGTTTTCAACATGTTAAGCAATCAAACTTATTAAGACTTGATTATTTGAAATGAGTTTCATGTAGACAATTGACCACCCAAGTTGACCGGCGATTCACGAACGTTAAAACTTGTAAAAAACGACATGAAAATATATATATGGATATACATATAGTTAACATAAGATTATGATAAGTAAGTATCTCCATATGTATATTAACAATGAGTTATATACATAAAAATGAAACTACTAAGTTAAGAAACTCGAAACGATATATATAACGATTATCGTTATTACAACGTCTTACTAAATACATATGTATCATATTAAGATATTTTTACACTATATTTAACATGATAAAATGATAATTATATATATCATTAAGTATGTTAACAATGAACTACATATGTAAAACAAGACTACTAACTTAAGAATTTTGAATCGAGGCATATATGTAACGATTATCGTTGTAACGACATTTTAATGTATATATATCATATTAAGATATATTCATACATCATAATATCATGATAATGTAATAATTTAACATCTCATTAGATATAATAAACAATGGGTTAACAACATTTAACAAGATCGTTAACCTAAAGGTTTCAAAATAACATTTACATGTAACGACTAACGATGACTTAACGACTCAGTTAAAATGTATATACATGTAGTGTTTTAATATGTATTCATACAATTTTGAAAGAATTCAAGACACTTATCAAAATACTTCTACTTAACAAAAATACTTACAATTACATCCTCGTTCAGTTTCATCAACAATTCTACTCATATGCACCCGTATTCGTACTCGTACAATACACAGCTTTTAGATGTATGTACTATTGGTATATACACTCCAATGATCAGCTCTTAGCAGCCCATGTGAGTCACCTAACACATGTGGGAACCATCATTTGGCAACCAGCATGAAATATCTCATAAAATTACAAAAATATTAGTAATCATTCATGACTTATTTACATGTAAACAAAATTACACATCCTTTATATCTAATCCATATCCCAACGACCAAAAACACCTAAAAACACTTTCATTCTTCAATTTTCTTCATCTAAGTGATCTCTCTCAGGTTCTATCTTCAAGTTCTAAGTGTTCTTCATAAATTCTACAAGTTCTATTTTCATAAAATCAAGAATACTTCCAAGTTTACTAGCTCACTTCCAATCTTGTAAAGTGATCATCTAACCTCAAGAAATCCTTGTTGTTTACAGTAAGATATCATTCTAAATCAAGGTAATACTCATATACAAACTTTGATTCAATTCCTATAACTATAACTATCTTAATTCGAGTGATAATCTTACTTGAACTTGTTTTCGTGTCATGATTCTGCTTCAAGAACTTTCAAGTCATCCAAGATCCTTTGAAGCTAGATCATTTCTTGTCACTTCCAGTAGGTTTACCTACTAAACTTGAGGTAGTAATGATGTTCATAACATCATTCGATTCATATATATAAAACTACCTTATTCGAAGGTTTAAACTTGAAATCACTAGAACATAGTTTAGTTAATTCTAAACTTTTTTGCAAACAAAAGTTAATTCTTCTAACTTGACTTTTAAAATCAACTAAACACATATTCTATATCTATATGATATGCTAACTTAATGATTTAAAACAGGGAAACACGAAAAACACCGTAAAATCGGATATACGCCGTCGTAGTAACACCGCGGGCTGTTTTGGGTTAGTTAATTAAAAACTATGATAAACTTTGATTTAATAGTTTTTCTTCTGGGAAAATTATTTTTCTTATGAACATGAAACTATATCCAAAAATCATGGTTAAACTCAAAGTAGAAGTATGTTTTCCAAAATGGTCATCTAGACGTCGTTCTTTCGACTGAAATGACTACCTTTACAAAAATGACTTGTAACCTGTATTTCCGACTATGAACTTATACTTTTTCTGTTTATATTCATAAACTTAAGTTCAATATGAAACCATAGCAACTTGAAACACTCAAAACGGATTTAAAACGAAGAAGTTATGGGTAAAACAAGATTGAATAATTTTTCTTGTTGTAGCTACGTGAAAATTGGTAACAAATCTATATTAATCATATCCTAGCTAACTTATATTGTATTATACATGTATTCTAATATATTATGTAATCTTAGGATACCATAGACACGTATGCAAATGTTTTGACATATCATATCGACCCATGTATATATATTATTTGGAACAACCATAGACACTCTATATGCAGTAATGTTGGAGTTAGCTATACAGGGTTGAAGTTGATTCCAAAAATATATATACTTTGAGTTGTGATCTAGCCTGAGACGTGTATAAACTGGGTCGTGGATTGATTCAAGATAATATATATCAATTTATTTCTGTACATCTAACTTTGGACAACTAGTTGTAGGTTACTAACGAGGACAGCTGACTTAATAAACTTAAAACATCAAAATGTATTAAAAGTGTTGTAAATATATTTTGAACATACTTTGATATATATATGTACATATTTGTTATAGGTTCGTGAATCGACCAGTGGCCAAGTCTTACTTCCCGACGAAGTAAAAATCTGTGAAAATGAGTTATAGTCCCACTTTTAAAATCTATTATTTTTTTTGGGATGAGAATACATGCGATTTTATAAATGTTTTACAAAATAGACACAAGTAATCGAAAATACTTTCTATGTTGGATTATCGAACCGAATATGCCCCTTTTTAGCTTGGTAGCATAAGAATTAGGGAAATGGCCCCTAATTGACGCGAATCCTAAAGATAGATCTATTTGGCCCAACAAGCCTCATCCGAGTTACGGATGCTTTAGTACTTCGATTTATCATATCCGATGAGAGTCCCGGAATGATGGGGATATTCTATATGCATCTTGTTAAGGTCGGTTACCAGGTGTTCAATATATGAATGATTTTTTATCTCTATGAAGTTTGCGAAATGCCTGATATGAGATGTGCTATAAAAATGAAATCTTGTGGTCTATTATTATGATTTGATAATATGTAGGTTAAACCTATAACTCACCAACAATTTTGTTGACGTTTTAAGCATGTTTATTCTCAGGTGATTATTAAGAGCTTCCGCTATTGCATACTAAATTAAGGACAAGATTTGGAGTCCATGCTTGTATAATATTGTTTAAAAACTGCATTCGAAGACTTATGTTGATGTGTAATATTATTGTAAACTATTATGTAATGGTCGTGTGAAAAACGCTATATTTTAGATTATCATTATTTGATAATCTTCGTAATATTTTAAAGGTTATGGTTTGTTCTAAAATCGAATGCAGTCTTTGAAAAACATATCATATAGAGGTCAAAACCTCGCAACGAAATCAATTAATATGGAACGTTTATAATCAATATGAACGGGACATTTCAGTTGGTATCTGAGCATTGGTCTTAGAGAACCAGAAATTTGCATTAGTGTGTCTTATCTAGTTTGTTAGGATACATTAGTGAGTCTGGACTTCGACCGTGTTTTCTTTAAAAATGATTGCTTAACACTTTTGTTGGAAACTATATATTATTAACATGTAAATATTATGTGATATATTAACCTCATAATGTGTTTGATATTGTGTGATAGATGTCTACCACTAGTACAAATCCCATCGATTCACCTAATAATAATGAAGAGTCGAATATTCACAAATTCTCGAAGAGGAACCGGAAGAGGAGGAACCGGAAGAGGAGGAACCGGAAGAAGAAGAGGTTCCGGAGGAAGAAATATTGATACCTATAGTAAATCAATTAAATAAAAGAAAATCCTCAACCAACGGACCAAAGTTAATAATGGTCAATGGTGTTTCCGCCGAGGAAGCAAAAATATTGGGAAGATTACCAATTTTCTGATGAATCGGATCCCGATGAGGATTCCAATGATGTTATAGAAATTACCTCGACCTAATTTAATAAAGTAAAAGAAAATAATAAGGGGAAAGGTATAAAAATAGAGAAATCCGATTCCAACCCCGATGAACTTTATATGTATCGGCAACATCCGTATTTCCTAAAATGTAACAATGACCCGGGAACCTCTAAACCACCAGGTTTTTCTAAACTATTGTGGAAAACGACGGCTCGTATTAGAGGAACACCATATATTCCTAGAAAATTAGGAAAACGAACCAAGTCCGAAAAAGAAGAAACCAGTGATATAGATTAGAGGGTTGTAATCATGTTGTGTATTATATATATTGTAGTGTGCTTGTACTTCTATGTTCTATGTAAAAATTGATTGTATTGTTTGTTAATTATGTTTTATGAATCTAACCCTCGTCTATTTTTACAGTATAAAAACACAAAATGGACGTTAAGGGTAGACAACCGAATATTTTAGAAGACCTACCAGAGGTTATGATTGATGAAATCTTGTCTAGAGTCGGTCAGAATTCATCAGCACAATTAGTTATGGCGAAATTAACTTGTCAAACATTTGAAAGACTTTCCAGAAATGCCTTAGTTTATAAAAGGATTTCCTTTGATAGGTGGGGTATATCATATTGGGGAGACCGTAAGTTACGCCGTGTTTTCTTTAAAGCATTAAATGCGGGGAACCCAAATGCAATTTTACGCTATTGGTTAAGAACCTATTTTGACTCAACATATCCCAACATAGGATTTCGTGAATTAGAAAGAGCTTCTAACATGCAACATAAAAAAGCATGTTATGCTTACGGGTTAGTGATGTTCGCTTCTTACCAAAGTGAGAAAAAGAACATCGGATTGCAACTTTTAAATAAAACCTTCCCACAAGTGATGGATTCAGTAGTTGGGGTGAGAAACAAGGTTTTTAGATTATTACGGGGCTGTTGGACATTACAAAACCCTCGTCCTTTTGACGACATTACAACATGCTGTCTTGTCAACGGTCACAACTGTTATGTTCCACAAGACCAAGGATGGGAAGTAGTCTTAATAAAACCAGAATGCATGACTTATTTCTGGACGTATGAATTACGTGTCTTTATTGCCTTTGTTGAACGACTTGCGTATTAACTAGAATTGTCTTCGCAACTATTTTGTATCAGAGTTTTTATGTGCTATATTTCATGCTATATGTAAAATAGTGGTATTGTAAGTTTGCAAAATATTGTATAAAAGTTTGAATGTGAAATATTATTATAATCAGTTTTTCATATAGAATTGTAGTAGTTGAATTGTATGTTAGCTACTAAGTATGAACTTAACGGGTATGTATTATCCGAATTAAAACTTATAAAACGCTAATATGAAGAAAAAGCTTTTATAAATAAGTTCATATTATGCTACGGAATACTATTGACTACTCTTAATATTCTAAATGATTAACTTAATTCTTTTGGCTATTTTTGAAGGAAATTGCACCGACTACTCGTCAGAACTTGAACATGAGTGAAGAAGACTTTCGTGCTTTCCTTGCAGCAAATATAGCCGCAGTACAGGCTGTAATGCAAAACAACAATAACTCAGGATCTAGCAGTGGAGTTAACTCCACATGAAACCGTGTAGGATGCTCCTACAAGGCTTTCACTGCCTGTAAACCTCTGGAATTCGATGGAACTGAAGGACCAGTCAGACTGAAACGATGGACCGAAAAGGTCGAATCTGTGTTTGCTATAAGCAAATGTGCTGAGGAATATAAGGTAAAGTACGCCATACATACCTTCACAGGTACTGCGTTAACATGGTAGAATACCTATCTCGAACAAGTGGGACAAGATGCTGATTACGCACTACCGTGGTCAGCATTCAAACACTTGATGAACGAGCAGTACCGTCCCAGAAACGAAGTCAATAAGCTCAAGATAGAGATTAGAGAATTACGAACGAAGGGATTCGATATCACCACATACGAACGACGATTCACCGAGTTGTGTTTATTGTGCCCAAGAGTGTTCGAAGATGAAGAAGAGCAGATCGATGCGTTTGTAAAGGGGTTACCAGAGAGAATTCAGGAGGATGTGAGTTCAAGCGCGCCCACTTCAATGCAAAAGGCAAGCCGAATGGCTCACAAACTTATAAACCAGATCGAGGGAAGGATTAAAGAGCAGGCGGCCGAGGAGGCCAAAATGAAACAAGTCAAGAGAAAGTGAGAAGAACCTAATGACAAGAGTCACAATTTCAACAATCAAC
The DNA here is from genome assembly GCF_046630445.1 of Rutidosis leptorrhynchoides. Taxonomy (NCBI): domain Eukaryota; kingdom Viridiplantae; phylum Streptophyta; class Magnoliopsida; order Asterales; family Asteraceae; genus Rutidosis; species Rutidosis leptorrhynchoides. Next base: position 126,684,908 of record NC_092335.1, read on the forward strand.
ACCACAATCACAACCACAATCGCACCATTTTTCGCAACAACAAACGCAACAAAAACCATTCTAACAACAACAACTACAACAATCATCCCAACAATAATACCAACCGCAACAACAAAAATCCCAACAACAATCTCAATAACAACACTGGTAATCAAAATCAGAAAATTCCGTGTCTGAGGTGTGAAGGGTACCATCCAACTACTTTTTGTCCAGCAACATGTACTAAATGTAATAGAAAGGGTCATGATACAACGAAGTGTGAAATTTATGGACCATCGGGTAAAGGAACAAGTAATGCCCACATTATTTGTTTTGGATGCGGGAAGAAGGGCCACTACAAAACTGCGTGTCCAAACTAGGGAAATAATAATGGGTAAAGCCGTGGGAGAGTTTTTAACATTAATGCGGAAGAAGCGCAGGAAGACCCGGAGCTTGTTACGGGTACGTGTCTTATCGATGAAAAACCTGCTTATGTTTTATTTGATTCGGGTGCGGATAGAAGTTATATGAGTAGAGATTTTAGTGCTAAATTAAGTGGTCCATTGACGCCTATGAATAATAAATTTTTACTCAAATTAGCAAACGGTAAATTAATTTCGGCAGATAAAATATGTCGAAATCGAGAAATTAAACTGGTTAGCGAAACGTTTAAGATCGCTTTGATACCAATAGAGTTATGGAGTTTTGATGTGATAATCGGCATGGACTGGTTGAAAAAGGAGAGAGCGAAAATCGTATGTTACAAAAATGCAATTCGCATTGTACGAGAAAAAGGAAAACCTATAATGGTGTACGGAGAAAAGAGCAACGCGAAGCTAAATCTTATTAGTAATTTGAAGGCGCAAAAACTAATAAGAAAAGGTTGCTATGCCGTTCTAGCACACATCGAAGAAGTCAAACCCGAAGAAAAGAATATCAATGATGTTCCCGTCGCAAAAGAATTTCCCGATGTATTTCTGAAAGAATTACCGGGACTACCTCCACATCGATCTGTTGAATTTCAAATAGATCTCGTACCAGGAGCTGCACCAATAGCTCGTGCTCCATACAGACTCGCACCCAGTGAAATGAAAGAACTCCAAAGCCAACTAAAAGAACTTTTAGAGCGTGGTTTTATACGACCAAGTACATCACCATGGGGAGCTCCTGTTTTGTTTGTCAAAAAGAAGGATGGTACATTCAGGTTGTGTATCGACTACCGAGAGTTGAACAAACTTACCATCAAGAATCGTTATCCACTACCAAGAATCGACGACTTATTTGATCAACTACAAGGCTCGTCAGTTTATTCGAAGATTGATTTACGTTCTGAGTATCATCAAATGCGGGTGAAGGAGGATGATATTCCAAAGACTGCTTTCAGGACGCGTTACAGTCATTACGAGTTTATGGTTATGTTGTTTGGGTTGACTAACGCACCAGCTGTGTTTATAGACCTCATGAACCGAGTATGTGGACCATACCTTGACAAGTTTGTCATTGTTTTTATCGATGACATACTTATTTACTCAAAGAATAATCAAGAGCACGAAGAATATTTGAGAAAAGTGCTAGAGTTATTGAGGAAAGAAAAACTGTACGCTAAGTTTTCAAAGTGTGCATTTTGGTTGGAAGAAGTTCAATTTCTCGGTCACATAGTGAACAAAGAAGGTATTCAAGTGGATCTGGCAAAAATTGAAACCGTTGAAAAGTGGGAAACCCCGAAAACTCCGAAGCATATACGCCAATTTTTAGGACTGGCTGGTTACTACAGAAGGTTCATCCAAGATTTTTCCATAATAGCAAAACCCTTAACTGCATTAACGCATAAAGGGAAGAAATTTGAATGGAAGGATGAGCAGGAGAAAGCGTTTCAATTGTTGAAGAAAAAGTTAACTACGGCACCTATATTGTCATTGCCTGAAGGGAATGATGATTATGTGATATATTGTGATGCCTCAAAGCAAGGCCTCGGTTGTGTATTAATGCAACGAACGAAGGTAATTGCTTATGCGTCCAGACAATTGAAGATTCATGAGCAAAATTATACGACTCACGATTTGGAATTGGGCGCTGTTGTTTTTGCATTAAAGACTTGGAGGCACTACTTATATGGGGTCAAAAGTATCATATATACCGACCACAAAAGTCTCCAACATATATTTAATCAGAAACAACTGAACATGAGGCAGCGTAGGTGGATTGAGTTATTGAATGATTACGATTTCGAGATTCGTTACCACCCGGGGAAGGCAAATGTGGTAGCCGACGCTTTGAGTAGAAAGGACAGAGAACCCATTCGAGTAAAAGCTATGAATATAATGATTCACAATAACCTTACTACTCAAATAAAGGAGGCGCAACAGGGAGTTGTAAAAGAAGGAAAGTTGAAGAATGAAATACCCAAAGGATAGGAGAAATATCTTAATATTCGGGAAGACGGATGCCGATATAGGGCTGAAAGAATTTGGGTACCAAAGTTTGGAGATGTGAGAGAAAAGGTACTTAAGGAAGCACATAAAAACCAGATATTCAATACATCCCGGAGCAGGGAAGATGTACAAAGATCTCAAGAAATACTTTTGGTGGCCGGGTATGAAAGCCGATATTGCTAGATACGTAGGAGAATGTTTGACGTGTTCTAAGGTCAAAGCTGAACATCAGAAACCATCAGGTCTACTTCAACAATCCAAAATCCCAGAATGGAAATGGGAAAACATTACCATGGATTTCAATACTAAATTGCCAAGGACTGCAAGTGGTTATGATACTATTTGGGTAATAGTCGATCGTCTCACCAAGTCAGCACACTTTCTGCCAATGAGAGAAGATGATAAAATGGAGAAGTTGGCGAGATTATACTTGAAGGAAGTTGTCTCTAGACATGGAATACCAATCTCTATTATCTCTGATAGAGATGGCAGATTTGTTTCAAGGTTTTGGCAGACATTACAACAAGCATTGGGAACTCGTTTGGACATGAGTACTGCCTATCATCCACAAACTGATGGTCAGAGCGAAAGGACGACACAGACTCTTGAAGACATGCTACGAGCATGTGTTATTGATTTTGGAAACGGTTGGGATCGACATCTACCATTAGCAGAATTTTCCTACAACAACAGTTACCACTCGAGTATCGAAATGGCACCGTTCGAAGCACTTTATGGTAGAAAGTGTAGATCTCCAATTTATTGGAATGAATTAGGGGATAGACAGATTACGGGTCCAGAGATAATCCAAGAAACTACAGAGAAAATCATCCGAATTCAACAACGGTTGAAAACTGCTCAGAGTCGACAAAAGAGCTACGCGGACCTTAAAAGGAAAGATATAGAATTTGAAATTGGGGAGATGGTCATGCTTAAGGTTTCGCCTTGAAAAGACGTTGTTCGATTTGGTAAACGGGGAAAACTAAATCCAAGATACATTGGACCATTCAAGATTTTAGATCGTGTCGGACCAGTAGCCTACCGACTTGAATTATGTGACGACCCGGAAATTTCCGACCAAATTTAAACTTTAATCTTTATATTATTCCGACACGATAAGCAAAGTTTGTTAAGTTAAATCTCAAGAATTTTAAACTGTGTTCATATATTCATTATAACCTCGACCAAATTCCGACGATTCACGAACCGTTATATATAAATAGATATGTTATGTATATATATATATTATAACTTGAGAATATTAAAAAAAGTATTAAACATATAATACTTTACACGAACGTATTTGTTTCAATATGATTTTCCACGAAATTAAAAAAAATATATATTAAATGATTGAATTATCAGAAACATTGAATTATGATTACAAGTCTCTGTTGAGAGGTCCACTATGATTTGAGAAAATCTATTCCTCTTAACGATATTCAGAATAATTTGTAAAGCTATTTATAAATAAAAATAAAAAGTGTCATTTATGAAAGTTAGACAAAAGTTAGTGGAGAATTGGTTTCCATAATATTCTATTAATCTATTTTTAAACGTATAAAGACGTTTTCAGTTTAAAAAGAACTTTATTATTAAAACGTATATAACTTTTATAAATATCTAGAATCACTTTTGACAACTCATTACTTAACCAGTATAATAAATATAACGATATTTATATTTTATTTCATTAAATATATATAACGATTTAAATTAATATTATATATATTTATACGCGTATTATACATACATAGTTTTTATACTTTTACTATACTTTAACTATACCTTTACTTTACTTTTACTTTTACTTTACTTTAACTTTAATAATTCATACTTTAATAATTCACTTTAATAATTTACTTTAATAATTCATACTTTAATAATTCAATTTAATAATTCATACTTTAATAATTCACTTTAATAATTCATACTTTAATAATTCAATTTAATAATTCATACTTTAATAATTTACTTTAATAATTCATACTTTAATAATTCACTTTAATAATTCATACTTTAATAATTCACTTTAATAATTCAAAAATCTATTATAAATAGAATTCAATAGGTTTCATTATTTCATAGAAACTTGAAAATATATTTCTCTAAACTCTATCAATCGATTTATGTATATATATATATATATATTTGCTCTGTATTATTTCAAGATATTATTAGTATACATAAAATATTACGACGGAGTGCTGTCCGAGTTATTTCAAAATAGTTTTTTTTAAATGAGTCGAAGCTAAGGAAATTATGGGTTATAGCTATGGAGGTGATGGGTATGGTTCATGGGTATGCTCGTGAGGTCAATCTAGTGTTTATCATCTCCGTTGCGTCTACGTACTTTCCTGCAATATTGAATCTCAATATTGATACGTGAGCACTCATAACTTAACTTTTATATATCAATAGTGTATCCCTGACTAGTGCTCGAGTATATAGGATTATGCATGCTTGTACATTCGATATTGTCCTTAGAAAGGTTTGTTGAATCCTGAATTAGATACATATGCTACTGAGATAGGGTATATGATATGCATATCATTGGAAAGCTAGCGAAAAATTAAGAACTTTTCATTTAGATATCGAATGGTTTCGATGAACGGATTAGAAGTTATAGTCAACTGAATTTTAGTATTATTGTTAAAATGATTATTATTACTATCGTCATTATTATTTTAATAGAAATATCATTATTATTATAAAATATCATTATTACTATTATGTTAGTATTATCATTTTATCATAATACCATTTTTAGTAAATATAAATATTGTTATTTTTTTATAGAATAATAATAATTATTATTACAAAATAATACAACTTTTACTTATTATTATTATGATCAATATTATTTTATTAAATAAATAGGGGATACAAAGATATTTTTCACCACGTGTAATATAATTACATTAATAATACTTACCACTTTAGTTTTACGATATTAAGTGAACTTTATAAATTTTACTACTTAAGATATATAAAAGTATATTTTATCATATATAAACGTTAATATAAAATTTTATTAATAAATGACTTTTATTATTATAAAATCTAATAAATATATTTAAATATATAAAATGACTATAGTTAAGTTATATAATAAACACGTATAAATTTTAGAAGTCATTTTGGGTCAAGTTGACTTTTGCATATTAGTCTCGAGCATTAGGATTGTGGTACACTATGACTTGACCAAAAATTGTTAGACAAATATTGACCAACATATAAATATATATAATTAATATAGGTTCGTGAATCCGAGGCCAACCTTGCACTTGTTAAATGACGTTATATGTATTTTTACTACGAAATACAGTATGGTGAGTTTCATTTGCTCCCTTTTTAATTGCTTTTGCAATATATATTTTTGGGCTGAGAATACATGTGCTGTTTTATAAATGTTTTACGAAATAGGCACAAGTACTAAAACAAATTCTACGTGGGTTTAAACCAGAAATATACCCTTAGCTTGGTAACATTAAACTACTTGTCTATGTACGGTAGGCGCGAATCCTAAAGATAGATCTATTGGGCCTGACAAACCCCATCCCGACTATGGGATGCTTTAGTACTTCGAGGTTATTTTAAACACACCTGATCTGGTGTACTTCAGAGGGTAAAACATGAACGTTAAGGCTTGTTACCGGGTGCCTACAACTTATAGAATACTTTTATACACTTGTGAGTGTACATATATTTATAAACTGAAATCTTGTGGTCTATTAATATATTGAAATGATTGTTATGATAAACCTATGAACTCACCAACCTTTTGGTTGACACTTTAAAGCATGTTTATTCTCAGGTATTAAAGAAATCTTCCGCTGTGCATTAGCTCATTTTAAGGATATTACTTGGAGTCATTCATGGCATATTTTGAAAGACGTTGCATTCGAGTTATTGAGTTCATCAAGATTATTATTAAGCCAATTATAGTTGGATGTATTATGAAATGGTGTGCATGTCGTCAACTTTCGTTGTAAAGAAAGTTTGTCTTTTAAAAACGAATGCAATGTTTGTAAAATGTATCATATAGAGGTCAAATACCTCGCGATGTAATCAACTATTGTGAATCGTTTATAATGTATATGAACGGGTCCTTTCAGTTGGTATCAGAGCGGTGGTCTTAGCGAACCAGGTCTTGCATTAGTGTGTCTAACTGATAGTTGTTAAGATGCATTAGTGAGTCTGGACTTCGACCGTATCTGCATGTCAAAAGTTTTGCTTATCATTTTTAGTCGGAAATCATCTACTTACCATCCTTAGGAAATTACCTGCTTATCATTCTTAGTCTAGACATGTCTTGCTGCATTGATTGCATGAATAGTGTATAGACAAAATTCATATCTTAGCGTATCTGCTAAATCATATCTTATCGTATCTATTACCGTAAACTTTGCCTGACATATTCCGTAAATTCCTCCGTAATCTATGAAATCTTTTGATCTATATATATAGATATTCTATGTAGTTAGAATACCACCCGAAAGTCGGAAAATCATTTCGTATCAAAAAAATCCTTTATCAAATCGTACAAAATGGAATTCGTCATCAGTTCAAGTTCCTCGGATTCCGAAATGGAATCTCACTCAAGCTCCGAAAGCAGTGTGATCGGAATGGATCAATCAATTAGCCATCATCTATTCTGGATGAATTGGGGATGGATTTGTAATCTACTTAACCATTGGAGATAAGAAGAAGGTGATCCTTTTCATCCACCACATTGCCCTCTTGGCAATGAACCTGAAGCACTTACCGGCGAACCTGTCCGAAACACCATTTTCTCTCTCATTTCCAGAGTATCTCGTCATGATTATATACTACACCAAATTCTAGATCTTATTTATCCGCTCGTCCGAACCGACAATCACCCCGGTGTAATAGAAGAAGTCAACGAGCTTCGCGCTCGGGTAGTAGCTTTGGAGAATATGGTGCAAAGGTTACAAACACCAGCAGCAGCACCAGCAACATAACCAGTACCACCATCAACAACATCAACAGTACCATTACCACCACCAACAACAACCGCATCGCAAACCTCAACTTCACAATCTGTCCCACGAGCATCGACGTCATACGCCATGTAGATACCAAGGAATACCACAACGATGAAGTATTGATTCATAACTTCATTGGGGAAACATTCTACGGCGATTATGTAATTTCTAAAGTTTAGAAATTATCTATCCTAGCCTTAACCATAAATCAAATGAGTTTAATTTAATATTAACTCATTAAATCAATATTACATCTGAAGAAATATACACATATATATTTCCATAAAGACTGTAATAAAATTCTTTTGTACAAAATATTAATTGTGAAATTTTTTTTTAACGGGTAGGTAATACCCGAGAGATATATAAATTCACAATTAATATGTTACATTCTTCGAATCTGATTCAGCAAATCATCCATTATACTCCCTACTTTCACAACAATATATATTTTTTTATAGAAATCAAAACAACCATACTCATTCAAAATCTAATTACATATTCTGATTTAGAAATCTCAGAATTCGATTCAAGATATAACCGAAATCATCACTCTTAGATTCCTACATCTTTCAAAACTATACTTTGACTTCAAAACTGTCCTAGAACCTCATTTCTATTCTTGGAACTCACAAAAAATATTTGTATCATTCAAAATCTTAGAATATCATATGTATATTAACAATTACAATATGTGTTCAAACACTTCAAAATTCCTAAAGACATGCGAGATGATGATCCAACCACATATTACCCACTGTCATGCATCTGAAAAGCTCTCGAAACCAAAGTTATAGTTTAACACGTATCCGTGTCAGATCCTTTGATATTTATTACCAAATATAATTTTTCAATCTCTTTCCAAAATAGACAGTTTTGTCACAGCTCCAGCAAATCACCTTCATTTGTTTATACGAATAAACCTTATTATAACAATTACCGCTTCATCATTGTTACCGAGGAACCTTTCATATCTCGCCACATTAGCAGTAAACTTATCAACAACTTCATTAACCTTCGACTTAAGCCTCTCCGAAAAGCCACTATACTTATTCATTAAAACCCCATCATGTACTCACCTACATCCTGTAACAATAATTGTCACACCAACTACCGGGAATTAGCAATCAGTATTTTGAATTTCGCGACAATTTTACGTCAAAAGTTATACATATAACGTCTATCTCCTAGACTTACATACTTCGAATGTGAATTTTCTGAAAAACATTCCAAACCATGAACTAGTTCTCGAAATTTTGAAAAATGCTGATGAAGCAGCAAAAACTGTAAACGACCTTAACAGTAAAAAGTTGGATGATAAAGGATAGTATATTGGCAAAGCTCAGAAAAAGAGAAGATTTGGTACTGAAAAATACGGATTGAGCAAACCATGAAGAAGGCTGTGGATAAATCACAAGGACGAAATCTACCTTCAAAGAGTCCAAATGATTCTGTGTCTGCTGAAGTCATTATCGAATACCTTGCTCCTGACTCTAAACCCTTACGGACAATATTCTTCATCATCCTCTGATATTAGAAATTTTAAGATATCATCGTATCTTTCATTATAAATATCCTCCATATTTCTGAAGATATTTCCATAATTATTCTTATCTGAAATCATTTACCTCTTCGTGCTGTCTGTATTACATCATAAAAGAAACTATTTTAGTTTCTAAATTCTGAAACTTTCGAATTTAAAATAGGAATATTTTTGAAGTAGTGTTGGGAACTGAAGCATGAGCTAGTATAATATAATGACACTTGATCAACGTGATTATATTACAGTAAGTCATGCTGAGTTTCTAAATGGAGCGTGATGATTCACAGATCATAACGTCATCATGTGCTATGTTACACGACTCTTGTATTTTCTTTAACCTCTAAAATATCAAGAAAATATTTCTTGATGATTCGGCCTTTTCTGAGGTATTCTAGTAATTTGACAAGTCAAGATCGTGCCATTACAATTTCTTTCTTAGAACATTAACAATGTTCATTCCAAAATTCATATATGCGAATTCTGGACCATTACAAGTGGTGCTTAATCGCAAGAAGAAGAAACGAAAGGACAAAAATCCGAAATAGAAATTGGGGTATAAATCGCAGCAAATAAAAGAGTGCATTAATTGGGGATGACAATGATTATAAAAGACAGAAGCAGGGACCTCGAAATATAAGGGAAGATATAAAACCCAACAACAACCCAGAAACTATAAACCATATATATCGATGCATATAGCAATATAAAGACACGGGAGAACTAAAAACACTATAAAACCAAGAGTATAGTAGAAGTAAATAGATTCCTCTGGAGGTAGATGAAAAAGAAGAACGACAGATATGAAAGTGAGGAGTATATCGAGAATCAGCACTGGATGAAGCATATTGACGAATAATTTTAAAGTAAGAATTGAGGGAGAAAGAATAGAAGGTGTGAATTAAAAGGAAACGAAGGAGGTGGATTTATAGTGAAATATCCGACAGAAAAATTGAGATGAATCATCGCATTAAATCGAAGAGGATCATAATTTCCTTAATCACCGAAGAATCAAATCTTATATAGATTACAAAGATTTTCTTTAATTCGGAGATCAACCGTGATGACGTCAAAAGATAAGACGAATCCCTATTTTCTCATTTCACTCTTTTACGATAGCTTCACTCATACTTTTCGAGTAATCGAATTATTTTATCCATATTTCTCAATCATGATAAAACACTATGAATCAACTTATATTCGTCATAATAACATTCTTATTGTTAGCCATGACGACCTCGATCAAATTTCGGGACGAAATTTCTTTAACGGGTAGGTACTGTGACGACCCGGAAATTTCCGACCAAATTTAAACTTTAATCTTTATATTATTCCGACACGATAAGCAAAGTTTGTTAAGTTAAATCTCAAGAATTTTAAACTGTGTTCATATATTCATTATAACCTCGACCAAATTCCGACGATTCACGAACCGTTATATATAAATAGATATGTTATGTATATATATATTATAACTTGAGAATATTAATAAAGTATTAAACGTATAATACTTTACACGAACGTATTTGTTTCAATATGATTTTCCACGAAATTAAAAAAAATATATATTAAATGATTGAATTATCAGAAACATTGAATTATGATTACAAGTCTCTGTTGAGAGGTCCACTATGATTTGAGAAAATCTATTCCTCTTAACGATATTCAGAATAATTTGTAAAGCTATTTATAAATAAAAATAAGAAGTGTCATTTACGAAAGTTAGACAAAAGTTAGTGGAGAATTGGTTTCCATAATATTCTATTAATCTATTTTCAAACGTATAAAGACGTTTTCAGTTTAAAAAGAACGTTATTATTAAAACGTATATAACTTTTATAAATATCTAGAATCACTTTTGACAACTCATTACTTAACCAGTATAATAAATATAACGATATTTATATTTTATTTCATTAAATATGTATAACGATTTAAATTAATATTATATATATTTATACGCGTATTATACATACATAGTTTTTATACTTTTACTATACTTTAACTATACCTTTACTTTACTTTTACTTTTACTTTACTTTAACTTTAATAATTCACTTTAATAATTCACTTTAATAATTCATACTTTAATAATTCACTTTAATAATTCATACTTTAATAATTCACTTTAATAATTCATACTTTAATAATTCACTTTAATAATTCATACTTTAATAATTCACTTTAATAATTCATACTTTAATAATTTACTTTAATAATTCATACTTTAATAATTCACTTTAATAATTCAAAAATCTATTATAAATAGAATTCAATAGGTTTCATTATTTCATAGAAACTTGAAAATATATTTCTCTAAACTCTATCAATCGATTTATGTATGTATATATATATATATATATATATATATATATATATATATATATTTGCTCTGTATTATTTCAAGATATTATTAGTATACATAAAATATTACGACGGAGTGCTGTCCGAGTGATTTCAAAATAGTTTTTTTTAAATGAGTCGAAGCTAAGGAAATTATGGGTTATAGCTATGGAGGTGATGGGTATGGTTCATGGGTATGCTCGTGAGGTCAATCTAGTGTTTATCATCTCCGTTGCGTCTACGTACTTTCCTGCAATATTGAATCTCAATATTGATACGTGAGCACTCATAACTTAACTTTTATATATCAATAGTGTATCCCTGACTAGTGCTCGAGTATATAGGATTATGCATGCTTGTACATTCGATATTGTCCTTAGAAAGGTTTGTTGAATCCTGAATTAGATACATATGCTACTGAGATAGGGTATATGATATGCATATCATTGGAAAGCTAGCGAAAAATTAAGAACTTATCATTTAGATATCGAATGGTTTCGATGAACGGATTAGAAGTTATAGTCAACTGAATTTTAGTATTATTGTTAAAATGATTATTATTACTATCGTCATTATTATTTTAATAGAAATATCATTATTATTATAAAATATCATTATTACTATTATGTTAGTATTATCATTTTATCATAACACCATTTTTAGTAAATATAAATATTGTTATTTTTTTATAGAATAATAATAATTATTATTACAAAATAATACAACATTTACTTATTATTATTATGATCAATATTATTTTATTAAATAAATAGGGGATACAAAGATATTTTTCACCACGCGTAATATAATTACATTAATAATACTTACCACTATAGTTTTACGATATTAAGTGAACTTTATAAATTTTACTACTTAAGATATATAAAAGTATATTTTATCATATATAAACGTTAATATAAAATTTTATTAATAAATGACTTTTATTATTATAAAATCTAATAAATATATTTAAATATATAAAATGACTATAGTTAAGTTATATAATAAACACGTATAAATTTTAGAAGTCATTTTGGGTCAAGTTGACTTTTGCATATTAGTCTCGAGCATTAGGATTGTGGTACACTATGACTTGACCAAAAATTGTTAGACAAATATTGACCAACATATAAATATATATAATTAATATAGGTTCGTGAATCCGAGGCCAACCTTGCACTTGTTAAATGACGTTATATGTATTTTTACTACGAAATACAGTATGGTGAGTTTCATTTGCTCCCTTTTTAATTGCTTTTGCAATATAAATTTTTGGGCTGAGAATACATGCGCTGTTTTATAAATGTTTTACGAAATAGGCACAAGTACTAAAACAAATTCTACGTGGGTTTAAACCAGAAATATACCCTTAGCTTGGTAACATTAAACTACTTGTCTATGTACGGTAGGCGCGAATCCTAAAGATAGATCTATTGGGCCTGACAAACCCCATCCCGACTATGGGATGCTTTAGTACTTCGAGGTTATTTTAAACACACCTGATCTGGTGTACTTCAGAGGGTAAAACATGAACGTTAAGGCTTGTTACCGGGTGCCTACAACTTATAGAATACTTTTATACACTTGCGAGTGTACATATATTTATAAACTGAAATCTTGTGGTCTATTAATATATTGAAATGATTGTTATGATAAACCTATGAACTCACCAACCTTTTGGTTGACACTTTAAAGCATGTTTATTCTCAGGTATTAAAAAAATCTTCCGCTGTGTATTAGCTCATTTTAAGGATATTACTTGGAGTCATTCATGGCATATTTTGAAAGACGTTGCATTCGAGTTATTGAGTTCATCAAGATTATTATTAAGCCAATTATAGTTGGATGTATTATGAAATGGTGTGCATGTCGTCAACTTTCGTTGTAAAGAAAGTTTGTCTTTTAAAAACGAATGCAATGTTTGTAAAATGTATCATATAGAGGTCAAATACCTCGCGATGTAATCAACTATTGTGAATCGTTTATAATGTATATGAACGGGTCCTTTCAAATTACCTCAACAACTCCCCAATGTACATAATACCTTTCGCGTCTCGAATCTGAAGAAGTGCTTAGCTAAAGAAGATCTCACTATTTCTTTAGACGAAATTAAAATCAATGAAAAACTACAATTCATTGAAGAACCCGTCGAGATAATGGATCGTGAGGTTAAAAGGCTCAAGCAAAACAAGATACCAATTGTTAAGGTTCGATGGAATGCTCGTAGAGGACCCGAGTTCACCTGGGAATGAGAATATCAGATGAAGAAGAAATACCCACACTTATTTCCAGAATATACGTCAACACCTCCAACTGCTTAAAATTTCAGGACGAAATTTATTTAACGGGTAGCTACTGTAGTGACCCGAACTTTTCCATGTTTATATATATTAAATGAAATTGTTATTTATATGATTAAATGTTTTCAACATGTTAAGCAATCAAACTTATTAAGACTTGATTATTTGAAATGAGTTTCACGTAGACAATTGACCACCCAAGTTGACTGGCGATTCACGAACGTTAAAACTTGTAAAAAACGACATGACAATATATATATGGATATACATATAGTTAACATGAGATTATGATAAGTAAGTATCTCCATATGTATATTAACAATGAGTTATATACATAAAAATGAAACTACTAAGTTAAGAAACTCGAAATGATATATATAACGATTATCGTTATTACAACGTCTTACTAAATACATATGTATCATATTAAGATATTGTTACACTATATTTAACATGATAAAATAACAATTATATATATATCATTAAGTATGTTAACAATGAACTACATATGTAAAACAAGACTACTAACTTAAGAATTTTGAATCGAGGCATATATGTAACGATTATCGTTGTAACGACATTTTAATGTATATATATCATATTAAGATATATTCATACATCATAATATCATGATAATGTAATAATTTAACATCTCATTAGATATAATAAACAATGGGTTAACAACATTTAACAAGATCGTTAACCTAAAGGTTTCAAAACAACATTTACATGTAACGACTAACGATGACTTAACGACTCAGTTAAAATGTATATACATGTAGTGTTTTAATATGTATTCATACACTTTTGAAAGACTTCAAGACACTTATCAAAATACTTCTACTTAACAAAAATGCTTACAGTTACATCCTCGTTCAGTTTCATCAACAATTCTATTCGTATGCACCCGTATTCGTACTCGTACAATACACAGCTTTTAGATGTATGTACTATTGGTGTATACACTCCAATGATCAGCTCTTAGTAGTCCATGTGAGTCACCTAACACATGTGGGAACCATCATTTGGAAACTAGCATGAAATATCTCATAAAATTACAAAAATATTAGTAATCATTCATGACTTATTTACATGTAAACAAAATTACACATCCTTTATATCTAATCCATATACCAACGACCAAAACCACCTACAAACACTTTCATTCTTCAATTTTCTTCATCTAAGTGATCTCTCTCAAGTTATATCTTCAAGTTCTAAGTGTTCTTCATAAATTCTACAAGTTCTAGTTTCATAAAATCAAGAATACTTCCAAGTTTACTAGCTCACTTCCAATCTTGTAAAGTGATCATCCAACCTCAAGAAATCCTTGTTGTTTACAGTAAGATATCATTCTAAATCAAGGTAATACTCATATACAAACTTTGATTCAATTCCTATAACTATAACTATCTTAATTCGAGTGATAATCTTACTTGAACTTGTTTTCGTGTCATGATTCTGCTTCAAGAACTTTCAAGTCATCCAAGATCCTTTGAAGCTAGATCATTTCTTGTCACTTACAGTAGGTTTACCTACTAAACTTGAGGTAGTAATGATGTTCATAACATCATTCGATTCATATATATAAAACTACCTTATTCGAAGGTTTAAACTTGAAATCACTAGAACATAGTTTAGTTAATTCAAAACTTGTTCGCAAACAAAAGTTAATCCTTCTAACTTGACTTTTAAAATCAACTAAACACATGTTCTATATCTATATGATATGCTAACTTAATGATTTAAAACCGGGAAACACGAAAAACACCGTAAAACCGGATATACGCCGTCGTAGTAACACCGCGGGCTGTTTTGGATTAGTTAATTAAAAACTATGATAAACTTTGATTTAAAAGTTGTTCTTCTGGGAAAATGATTTTTCTTATGAACATGAAACTATATCCAAAAATCATGGTTAAACTCAAAGTAGAAGTATGTTTTCCAAAATGGTCATCTAGACGTCGTTCTTTCGACTGAAATGACTACCTTTACAAAAATGACTTGTAACATGTATTTCTGACTATAAACTTATACTTTTTCTGTTTAGTTTCATAAACTTAAGTTCAATATGAAACCATAGCAACTTGAAACACTCAAAACGGATTTAAAACGAAGAAGTTATGGGTAAAGCAAGATTGGATAATTTTTCTTGTTGTAGCTACGTGAAAATTGGTAACAAATCTATATTAATCATATCCTAGCTAACTTATATTGTATTATACATGTATTCTAATATATTATGTAATTTTGGGATACCATAGACACGTATGCAAATGTTTTGACATATCGTATCGACCCATGTATATATATTATTTGGAACAACCATAGACACTCTATATGCAGTAATGTTGGAGTTAGCTATACAGGGTTGAGGTTGATTCCAAAAATATATATACTTTGAGTTGTGATCTAGCCTGAGACATGTATACACTGGGTCGTGGATTGATTCAAGATAATATATATCAATTTATTTCTGTACATCTAACTTTGGACAACTAGTTGTAGGTTACTAACGAGGACAGCTGACTTAATAAACTTAAAACATCAAAATGTATTAAAAGTGTTGTAAATATATTTTGAACATACTTTGATATATATATGTACATATTTGTTATAGGTTCGTGAATCGACCAGTTACCAAGTCTTACTTCCCGACGAAGTAAAAATCTGCGAAAGTGAGTTATAGTCCCACTTTTAAAATCTATTTTTTTTTGGGATGAGAATACATGCGATTTTATAAATGTTTTACAAAATAGACACAAGTAATCGAAAATACTTTCTATGTTGGATTATCAAACCGAATATGCCCCTTTTTAGCTTGGTAGCCTAAGAATTAGGGAAATGGCCCCTAATTGACGCGAATCCTAAAGATAGATCTATTTGGCCCAACAAGCCTCATCCGAGTTACGGATGCTTTAGTACTTCGATTTATCATATCCGATGAGAGTCCCGGAATGATGGGGATATTCTATATGCATCTTGTTAAGGTCGATTACCAGGTGTTCAACATATGAATGATTTTTATCTCTATGCAGTTTGCGAAATGCCTGATATGAGATTTGTTATAAAAATGAAATCTTGTGGTCTATTATTATGATTTGATAATATGTAGGTTAAACCTATAACTCACCAACAATTTTATTGACGTTTTAAGCATGTTTATTCTCAAGTGATTATTAAGAGCTTCCGCTGTTGTATACTAAATTAAGGACAAGATTTGGAGTCCATGCTTGTATAATATTGTTTAAAAACTGCATTCGAAGACTTATGTTGATGTGTAATATTATTGTAAACTATTATATAATGGTCGTGTGAAAAACGCTATATTTTAGATTATCATTATTTGATAATCGTCGTAATATTTTAAATGTTATGGTTTGTTCTAAAATCGAATGCAGTCTTTGAAAAACGTCTCATATAGAGGTCAAAACCTCGCAATGAAATCAATTAATATGGAACGTTTATAATCAATATGAACGGGACATTTCATACGTGAGCATTCATATCTTATCTTTTATATATTAATTATGTATCTATGTCTAGTGCTCGAGTATATATATTTATGCATGCTTGTATGATAATTTCGTCGTTAAACAGTTTATGATGAATCACGAATTAAATACATATATTAATGATAAAAGGTATATGATATGCATGTTTTTGGAAAGCTGGCGAAAAATCAATAACTTTTCATTTAGAAATAGCGTAATTTCGATGAATGAATTAAAAGATATGGTCAATTGAATTATGATTGACGTTAATTGGAATTGCTTTTGAATCTGCAATTAATATTTAAACAACTTGTTTGTAAGATTGATAAATTGGATTTTTTGAATATTACCAGCCAAGTAAATGAATCCTTATATAAGGCACGTCTCGTTTTGTTGAACTATTGTCAAAATTGACTTTTTGAAACGACGTTGGATAACTTTTGTATGTCGATCTCGAGCATTAGGATTGTGATACACTATGACCTGACCTAGCTTGATAGACAATTATTGACCAACATATGTTCTCTAGGTTGAGATCTACGGTTATTTGGTATTCCAAGTTTCGGTCACATTTCGGTGAACGACTATATGTGCGGCTAAGGTGAGTTTCATTTGCTCCCTTTTTAATTGCTTTTGCAATCTATATTTTTATGGGCTGAGAATACATGCACTTTATTTTAAACGCAATGGATACAAGTACATACTAAATTCTACACCGAGTTTAAACCGAAAATCCCTTAGCTTTGGTAACTAGTAACTGCCGGTTATAAGAACTGGTGGACGCGAGTAGTTGTATATGGATCCATAGGGCTTGACATCCCCATCTGTTCCAGGTATAGAAACCCTAGCCTGAACTATAAAACAGACGTATACTATTTGAGTTTAGTACACGTTGGATTGCGTGTATTGTACATGTTGGTTGCATATATGTTAAAACAGGGGTACTTATTATAACGTTAAAGTTTAGTTACCAGGGTGCTCAATCTTGTAGAATATTTTGATAAACGTTTCTGGATGAAACAACTGAAATCTTGTGATCCACATTTATGTACAGATTATGCAAAACATTAAAACTATGAACTCACCAACCTTTGTGTTGACACTTGTTAGCATGTTTATTCTCAGGTTCCCTAGAAGTCTTCCGCTGTTTGCTTATATGTTAGACAAGCTATGTGCATGGAGTCTTACATGTCATATTTTTCAAGGAAACGTTGCATTCACCAAATCATCACCATGTATCTTATTTTGACTGCGTTAGTACTATTATAAACTATTATATTACGGTGATTGTCTATATGTAGAAATCATCAGATGTCGAAAACCTTTTATTTAAATATTCATTTATGGTGTGCCTTTTCAAAAGAATGCAATGTTTACAAAACGTATCATATAGAGGTCAAATACCTCGCAATGAAATCGATGAATGACGTGTTCGTCCATATGGATTTGGAGCGATCGTCACAGATTCACTTGCTTAACAACCACAACCTCAACAACAAACACCTTATTATCCAAGATTACGTGACGAGTCAGACGAGGAAGAAGTTCCCAAAAATCCACGCCAAACCGTACCCGACCACGAACCCGAGCCCGACCCAGTAGCCGATCCGAAAGGAAATAAAGTGAGGTGTCCGAAAGTTCCTTAGTCCGACTTGGAAACTCGAATTTTAACCGAGCGTTATGTGTACGTTTTTGAACTTTCGTTGATCAAAATTTTAATTCATTTTGGGGTGAGGTGCGGAAACAATAAAATTCGCTCGTTCCAGAGAAAAGACGTGCGGATCAAATTAGTGGAATATAGGCTAAAATTCAAAGGGATGTTAAGATATTTATTAGTATTTATTTGAAGCTCGAGAGGATGTGGCAAAGTGGGGCCGCGGGGGAAGACGTTATTAACGCAGCTCGAAAACAATTCAAAATTCAAACTAAATGATAATTCGCTTTTGAGGATGCGTGGTAAGTTTTGAGGAATTGCCCGAAGTTTTTAGAAGGTGAAGGTATAGCGGCTATGAACAAACGAAAACAAGCCGATGATATACCGATAAATGTTCAAAACGAGGCAAGTTCCAACCCGCACACAAGCTCGAACCCCGACCCAAGCCAATTTGAAAATTTACTTAAGGATCATGTGACGATCGCTCCAAATCCATATGGACGAACACGTCATTCATCGATTTCATTGCGAGGTATTTGACCTCTATATGATACGTTTTGTAAACATTGCATTCTTTTGAAAAGGCTCACCATAAATGAATATTTAAATCAAAGGTTTTCGATATCTGATGATTTCTACATATAAACAATCATCGTAAATAATAGTTTACAATAGTACTTCCATTGACAATGCAGTCAAAATAAGATACATGGTGATGATTTGGTGAATGCAACGTTTCCTTGAAAAATATGCCATGTAAGACTCCATGCACATAGCTTGTCTAACATATAAGCAAACAGCGGAAGACTTCTAGGGAACCTGAGAATAAACATGCTAACAAGTGTCAACACAAAGGTTGGCGAGTTCATAGTTTTAATGTTTTGCATAATCTGTACATAAAGGTGGATCACAAGATTTCAGTTGTTTCATCCAGAAACGTTTATCAAAATATTCTACAAGATTAAGCACCCTGATAACTAAGCTTTAACGTTATAATAAGTACCCCTGTTTTAACATACATGCAACCAACATGTACAATACACGCAAACCAACGTGTACTAAACTCAAATAGCATATGTCTATTTAATAGTTCAGGCTAGGGTTTCTAAACCTGGAACAGACGGGGATGTCAAGCCCTATGGATCCATATACAAATACTCGCGCCCACCAGTTCTTATAACCGGCAGTTACTAGTTACCAAAGCTAAGGGATTTTCAGTTCAAACTCAGTGTAGAATTTAGTATGTACTTGTATACATTGTGTTTAAAATAAAGTGCATGTATTCTCAGCCCAAAAATATAGATTGCAAAAGCAATTAAAAAGGGAGCAAATGAAACTCACGCATATAAATATTGTAAAACAGTTATTAAAACATTGCATGTATTCTCAGCCCAAAAATGTAATGAGTAAAAGGGAATCAAATGAAACTCACCTTAGCAGCATATAAAGTCATTCACCAAAATGTGACCGAAACTCGGATTACCAAATAACCGTAGATCTCAACCTAGAGAACATATGTTGGTCAATAAATGTCTATCAAGCTAGGTCAGGTCATAGTGTATCACAATCCTAATGCTCGAGATCGACATACAAAAGTTATCCAAAGTCGTTTCAAAAAGTCAATTTTGACAATAGTTCAACAAAACGAGACGTACCTTATATAAGGATTCATTTACTCGGTTGGTAATATTCAAAAATTCAATTTATCAATCTTACAAACAAGTTGTTTAAATATTAATTGCAGATTCAAAAGCAATTCTAATTGACGTCAATCATAATTCAGTTGATCATATCTTTTGATTCGTTCATCGAAATTACGCGATTTCAAAATGAAAAGTTATTGATTTTTCACCAGCTTTCCAAAAACATGTATATCATATACCTTTTACTAGTAATATATGTATTTAATTCGTGATTCATTATAAACTGTTTAACGACGAAATTTAGCATACAAGCATGCATAAATATATATACTCGAGCACTAGACATGGATACACAATTAATATATAAAAGATAAAATATGAATGCTCACGTATCAATATCGTGATTCAATATTGCAGGGAAGTATGTAGACGCAACAGAGATGATAAACACTAGGTTTGACTTGCCAATAATACCCACGTACATTACCCATAACCTCCATAGCTATAACCCATAATTTCCTTAGCTCTATCCCGCTTGAAAACCCATTTTGAAAGTGACACGCTC
Source organism: Rutidosis leptorrhynchoides (assembly GCF_046630445.1). Classification (NCBI taxonomy): domain Eukaryota; kingdom Viridiplantae; phylum Streptophyta; class Magnoliopsida; order Asterales; family Asteraceae; genus Rutidosis; species Rutidosis leptorrhynchoides. The sequence continues at coordinate 126,705,867 of NC_092335.1, forward strand.
ATGACTTCGTCGTAGTATTTTATGTATAACAATACTACTAATAATAATAATAATAATTGTAACGACCCGGAAATTTCCGACCAAATTTAAACCTTAATCTCTATATGGTTCCGACACGATAAGCAAAAACCTCAATATTGAGTCTAGAAAGCTTGAAATCTGTACATATAGATAACCAGTTACCCTATGACTAAGCCTGACGATTCACGAACAACTATTTGAAAATAGATTCTTATATATTTAAGTGTAAATATATATGTACATGAATATTAATTGTGAATATGTAATGTTAAATATTAAATTTATTTATTTAAAAACATATATTTAATGTATTTATTTATATAATAAACCCCGAATCTATATATATATATATATATATATATATATATATATATATATATATATATATATATATATAGTGTATAATAAAAATAAATATATATATATATATATATATATATATAGTTAATTTAAAATATAGGATATTTATCTATGTATTTTTTTTATCCATCAACGGACCACGATATAGTATCCTAAATTTTAAGTCGACTGATGGCTTTGATGCATATGATATATTTTGATTCACATTTGATTAGTATATTATATTTTGTTATCAATCTCAATCTATAAACTAAATGATAATTGAAGGATATTAATGTTACTGTACTTGATTGTTCCTGTTACTACTTTCTGCTTCGTTGATTACCTCAATTATCTATCTAATACATATAATTATTACATACTTATTCGATGCATTGAAAGAAACATATAATACCATTTGTGGTTACTGTGCCTAATTGATTGAGATTCCTGTACATAATTGAAATTTAGATAATACTGTTTTTGTTTTGGTTTGCCACTATCTATCTATATATGCATACTAGTGGGAGGAACACGGAATTTATCTATCTTATTTCATTTCATCTATATTACACATATTCTTTCTTCTTCTTCTTGATAAACGGCTCTCACCATCATCTAAAATCACCACAACATGTCTCTTCTCACTAATCTCTATACTCTTCCTCTCCATTTTTCTTCTTCTTTCTCTGTTGGAGTCGAAAACCCAAACCATCGAACACAAATAACCTGCTTTTGCAGTTCTTTTGATTGAACCATCTTTCACCATCACTGGAGTCATCATACACCATAACAACCACCAACAAATTACTATGTTACTTCCTGCTTCGATCACCACCTCACACACTACACCGAACAACCACCAAGTAGACACCACTATCGAACCCCTGTTAAATTATGCGGCTGCTATGGTCGTTTTTCTGTTTCAAGCACCACCATAACCGTTTCCCTTTTGCTACTGTTACATGATTAAACCCAAAACAAGAACACCTTTCGGTTCTTTCCTGTACGAATCATTAAAACAACGCCTCCTTCTTTTTCCCTATCAACTCACGACAACAACCATCACTACACCACCTTCAACACCCAATACAATCACCACCTAAACCCAACTGCTACAATCACTGCTGCAGCTGCGTTTTCCCTTTTCCTTTCTTCTGTTTTACGAACCTCAAAACAAACCCTTGTATCAACACCCATTTAATAGATACTGAAGATGATATCTATTGTTACTGCTACTCGCTGTTTCCTTGACCAGTTAATTACTCCATTTTTTTTTATCAGATACCAACTATAAACAAACTAATAAACCACCAACACCCTTACGAATAACCAGTGAATCGTTGCGACTACTTTTCTCTTTCGAACGATATCAATACACAACCTAATCTTCGAAAACACAACCCCTATAACCGCAGCTATTCTACCTTCTGTTTCAATTCGCTATCACTGCTACAATGAAACCAACCATTTTTGTTTGAAATTGTTATTTGTTCCATTTATAATCAAACCCAACGAGAACCATTGAAAACCCATTTATTTCTACCACACGATACCTGTAAACTGCTCCTGTTACAGCCTTCGTTTTTCTTGATCGAACCACCATAGTTAATGAGTTGTTATTCCTGTTTCTTTTTTTTCTTTTTTTCTCGGTTACAAGTGAATATGGTGATGAATGAAAGATGTTGCTTGAGATGGAAGATGATAGTGATGATGAATAAATAGCAAACATTTAATGATTAATGATAATGAGCTGTAAAAAAATAAAGAGGGTGCGTGAATGATGGAATCAACCCTTTTGCATAAACGTCGGTGGGGATTTTTTTTAAAAACCGAAACCCTTAATCACCTTGGACTTATTTTGCTGCTAGGCCAAACCTTTATTTTGTTGTGGGCTGTATAAGTTAATTGGGCCGAATTATATCAAAAACTCGGTTGGGCCTGCTAGTGGACTGACTGGGACGGATTTAGAGGTTAAAAGGAAATAAACTGGAATCAATTTCGAGAACATGAAACAGATTAGATGGTTAGGTGTGTGGTTGAGGAACTAGAGGTTGCGGGTTCAAACCTTGTCTGGGGCATGTATTTTTGGAAAAACTTTTAAAGGGTATAATTCTTACTATTATTATCATTATTAAAAATTAGTAGTATTATTATTATTATTATAAAAATCAATATCATTATTAATATTATTAGTAAAATCATAATTATAGTTATTATTGTTATTGTTATGTTAAAAATTAAAAATATGATTTTAGTTATTATCATTTTAATTATTATTAAGTAACATTTATAATTTTACTTAAAGTATTATCATTAAGATTACTATTAATAATAAAATTGATATAGTTATTATTATTATTATTATTAAATATCAGGTATTATTATAAAAATCATTATTTTCATTACCATTACTACTAAATTTCACCTTCTTAAGAATCAATGTTATTATCATTATTATCATAATTAGTATTATTATTATTATTATTATTATTATTATTATTATTATTATTATTATTATTATTATTATTATTATTATTATTATTATTATTATTATTATTATTATTATTAGTAAAACCCTATTTTCAAACTTTCATTTTAACGAAAAACTATATATAACATATAATCAAAAATATAATATAAGTATACGTTTTAAATAGAATTATTATAAATTCAATATAACTATAAATATATAAATAATATATATTAATAAATGAATGAATGTGATTACATTATATTCATTAATAGACATACAAATGATATAGGTTCGTGAATCCGAGGCCAACCTTATACTTGATCAATGGTGTTATATGTATTTTTACTACAAAATACATTAGGTGAGTATATAGCCCCTTTTAAACTTTAAATATTTTGGGCTGAGAATACATGCGCTATTTTTATAAATGATTTACGTTATGGACACAAGTGACTAAAATTACGTTCTACATGGGTTGAATCAAAAATCCCCTAGCTTGGTAACTTTAACTATTGGTTTATGAACTGGTAGGCGCGAATCCTAAAGATAGATCTATCGGGTTTTACACCCCCACCCAGATGTTGTTCTAGTCATTATTAAACTAGAAGAACGGGTGTTTAGTACTTCGAGGTTAACGGAACGCACTTGATTCGGTGCACATATTATTATAACTCAGGGGTACACACTCTTGTTAAGGCTAGTTACCGGGTGCCCACTGCTTGGAATGCTTTTCTTACACTTGCGAGTGTATTATGTTTAACTATATGAAATCTTGTGGTCCATAGTTATAACGCTGCTAGCATTAAAACCTATATCTCACCAACTTTATGTTGACTTTTTAAAGCATGTTTATTCTCAGGTATGAATTAAGTCTTCCGCTGTGCATTAACTCATACTAAAGACATTACTTGGAGTCGATCAACGCAATGGGACCAAATGTTGAAGACTTCGTCCGGGAGGATAAGGTCGAGGTCATCACAATAATAATAATAATAATAATAATAATAATAATAATAATAATAATAATAATAATAATAATAATAATAATAATAATAATATAATAATAATAATAATAATAATAATTAAATAAATAAATACAGAGTAAGATGGATGATATATGTGTGTGTGCAATTCAGTGAACGAGCTCGACTTTTATAGGCCTTTCCTGAAATTTTGCCTCATGCGATCGCATGGTTTCGAAGGCCTTTGGCCATGCGATCGCATGGCCTCTATTTACAGCTCACATTATTTTGTTGTTTTGCTTGTCGACGTATTTAAATATAATAATATATTTAATTTATATAATTAATTATATATTATATTATATTCACGTGCATAGTTGACTTGTAATTTTTGGTCCGTTGACTCGTACGTTGTCACTCGACTTATGTCCCGGTTCCGGTTTCTCGAATGCATTTTCGTACGCTTAGAAAACTAGTACTTTTCGTTACGCGACGTGTACCTTTATCAAAAATTAAACTTAATCATTGATAAACTATGTCACTCAAAGTGTAGCTTCAATCAATTAAGTGTTTTGGTTATTTGCTTCTATAAATCATCGTCTCGTAGTATATACATATATACATTTTCATTTTAAAATAGTGTGTTTACTGTAGCAATTTTTTTACTGTAGCAAATAGTGATTTTCGAAAACACTGTAGCTTTTCGGGTACTGTAGAAATTCGAAAATACTGTAGCAAATTAGTGTTTTACTGGTTCATCTTAAACGTTTTAGTTAACTTATCTAAATAACAATCGAATCAATAATCGAATGTTACTATCGTTTACTAAATAACTTGAAATCATATATATATATATGCACATTAAGTTATATATATATTGTTCGTGAATCTTCGAGAACAGACAAAGAATAATTGATTACATGAATATAGTTCCAAAACTTGAGACTCAACATTACAGACTTTGCTTATCGTGTCGAAAACATTAAATCATTTTAAAGATAAAGTTTAAATTTGGTCAGAAATTTCCGGGTCGTCACAGATCACTACCCAATGCGACGTCCTCCAAGTCGAGCTAAAAGTCAAAGGGATTCGTACTCATCCATGTAGCTATTATTTAAGTTTCTTTTTGTTATAGTCTTTGTTAATTCGTTGTTGGAATTTTTATATCGTGTGTACTTGTTGATCTTCAGATCCGTTTTTAACATTATCGTTATTTTGTCAAAAAAAAAAAGAGGAATCAGTTAAAGCTACGGATAACTTATATACTATCATTTGTGTTTTTGTGTAAGCTATATACCAAAAAAGATAATAGTGTATGTTATGAACTTGTTGTTTATGTATTCATCAACATATATAAAGTTTTGACCAGATAAATAAGGTATTTATAAAAATATGCTAACGTCATTATGTTTTTCTCGTTAAAACAGAGACATGCAAAGCCTGTGAGGCATTGTCGTCTTTTTATATTTTCTCATCATTTTCATTTAATTTATGTGGAGGAGTTGTTCAAATAAAAACTCACACATGCTTGGTATGTGATTTGACTTAGCGGATTTTTTTAACGTTCATTAGCCCTAGGGAGTGCATACGTAAAACGAGTAAACCACGGGGATTGCGTGTAATTTTACGAGTTCAAAAAATGACACACAACTAGTTTTACCGGTTTAGCACGTAACCGTTACATTTTTTGGGTTCGTAGGGAAACTTTCGTAGCGACAAATATATTGGGTCTCCACTTGCGAGTAAAACCCTTGGGTGACATTTTATTTATATTAACATACAATTTTTAAAGTTTATGACCTACAATTGTTTTTTAGATATATAACATACATTGAAACAAAACTGAAAGTATATATATAACCTATTTGAAGCTTTAACACATTAAGAATAGTACGAAGTTAATAAACACATTAGATGCGAACTTGAAAAATCAACCATTAACATACACAACCTAATTTTAATAACTAATTGAAAGATTCTAAATGGTTGTGTCATGGGTGACAATGGTTGGCCGATTCAACGAATATTCACTCGCTTAACAGTAAATGCGGATTATTTACATGGATGAAAAGTGAATATGTATATAATTATTGATGATTAGTAGATTATATATGAATGAAAATTTACGTCTTATAGATATATATCATTTATTACCAGAAATATATGAATATATATATACAATAATAATATAGATATAGAAATATACATTTACTTATCCAAATAAATATATACGATGACAAAAGAGCTTATAGTTTAGCGGTATGTAAGGACCAACAGATTGGGGACAGATTGGGGGTCCAAGCCTCGTAGTTGGCATGTGTGTCTGCGGGTCACGCGGGCATGCATTGGATCATAGATATCCCATGCCCAAACCTAGTTTTCTACACCTCTGCGCCTGCTTTTAAAATGCGAGGGTTTAAGCCTCGTAGTGGTGGTGATGCGTATACTTTGTACAACATACATATACTTTTAAATTATGTTAAAAGAACCAAATCTAAAATCTAATAAGCACGTTTGATCTGTACTATCCTTGATCTGATGTGTAAAACTTATTTTGATTGCATTTATATAAGAACTTGAGACTATATGCTTTTCTTACTCGTTCGGATTCTTTTCCTTTATATGAAAATTCTAATTATAGATACCTCCATTGGTTGACTACTAACTAAACGTAAAGACACCTATAGATGACCATACATATAGATAAAGCTATTTTTATACGATAAAGCTATTTTTATACTCCTTCGCTCGTATTAGAGGTGGTAAAATGGGTTGGAGATCGAGTAAAAGGTCAAAATCTTTATGATCAATTTGTGTAACTTTATTTAGACATGTTACTTCAAAACTCGCTAGCAATATATCTTAGAGTGGCCCTCGGAAATATAGGAAACGGTGAGCAAATAATCTTATCCACTTAGCAGTATTCCTTTATAAAATTATTCTTTTTTCCCAAAATACTCATATTTTAGGGAAATAACTCTAATTTTTTTGTGAATCTATCAAATTCAAGTTTGAAAATATCATCTCCCATAAATAAAATGTAAATGTTGGCTTCCTGCAGTTTAATCAAGTTGGTTGAAATTTATCGTAATTTTTTGTTGTCATTATCTCCATTAAACCCCTTTTAAGTCATTTTCGGTATGATGAATCAACGTTTTGCATTCAACGCTACATGAGGGCATAGGCTAGCACACTTTTCTTAAATCCTCATTTGTTGACTAACGTGGCTTATATTGGCTACGTGTCTATGAGTCTAAGAATGGTCTAGATTCATGGACCACTCTGTTGTATAGTTCTATAGTCTTTTGCCACGAGAATAAAGGGCCTGCATATTACCTCGTAACTGAATGATTAAAAGCTAAATGTTAAATCGTTTGATATTAAGTACGTTTATTTTCGGTCTTTGAAATGCTCAATGGTTGAACATTCAGTGCTGAAATATTCAGAGGTGAAATATTTCTTAAACACCAAAGGTCATTTGGCCCAGCGGTATCGTGATAGCCCTCCAACCAAGAGTTTGAGGTTTCAAGTCCCACTTGAGACATATTCGTGATTATAAATATTCGTGTTAATGTTGTGTGTGAGTTTGCCTTTCAAAAAATAAAAAATAAAAAAAAATAAGAAATATTTCTTAAACATATCATCAAAATTTTATGTAGTATTCTTTTTAAATTATATCAACACATTTATTAAATAACTATATTATATTTTATTAATGCAAAATGTTATTAACAAATTTTACATTATTCATATTGTTTATTAAAAATGATTATCAAATAGATTATTTTTATTGCAAAGCAACTTCAGAATCTTTTAATCATTCGCATTATCAGTTATTTAACGCTTAGCTATTCTATTTTATTAAACACTCCTTCACTAATTTTAAAATAATGGCATGGTCTATTGAATAGTCTCATGTGGAAGTTGCGACAAGCCTTACGTGTTCTTTAAAGGACCACACGACATGTAATGTAGAGTTGCAATTGTAATTTTTTTCTTCTTTCCTTAGAAGTTGATATGTGTTTTATGACCTTCAAAAGAATACAAATCCAAATCAATACCAAAACAAATACTCCGTATGTAACTATCTTGTCGATAAGATGCACAAAGTTTGTGTTTGAGTGTATCTTAATGAAATGCCTTGGCGCTAAATTCTGAAATATTTAACATTCAGCTCGCTTACTTTGTAACATATGAAAAATAAGCTATGCTGAATGAAACAAAAATCTATATTAAATCATTTAGAGTTGAAAACTTTCAGTTTTCCTTAGTACCCTTATTAATTAAATTATAGAAGGAACATATTTATCAAATAGTTATATTTTTTTATGTTTGTTTTTCTAAAAAGTGTACTATTGTTTTTTTTTTTTTACATCATTTAAAAAGTTTATTTATAATAATTATGAGACATGTTATCATTCGAAACGATGTTCAATCAGAACTAGGTTTAATCATAATCTTTGAATTATTCGGATTATGAATTATTTAGCGTTTAATCATTACTTCATCACCCTAACTATACAATTTTTAAACAAAAATTATAATTTTGTGACGGTGTAATCATGGGAGATGATACTCGCACACCAATAATTAATCCATATACACCAACTTACTATTATACCCTTAATTTACAATTTTGAAGGTTCAAGTCCCTAGATAAACTTAGGGTTATAACTGTCAATTTTGTGTTAAAAAGTGTGAATGAATCAATTTTAGGTGTGTGAGTATCACCTCCCAATTGAATTGAATCGGCCGTTTGAGAAAAGTTTGATAGGAAATTTATGTGTAAAGTTGTGATGTAGTTAAAGTTGTGATGTAATTGGTGGTAAGGTTAGGAGTTTGACCCTCGTTGACTACGTATTAAAAATACAATTTCATCTCTGCCATGAAATATCCACCCATGACACATTTCTCATATTGTTTGGGGTTAAAGGGGATGGGGGGTTTTACAATTTCATCTCTGTCATTTACTACTGTAATAACTTTTTACAATATTTCTAGTCAAATACTCAAATGACATTTTATTCGATTTATGTTAAATTTAATACGAGGACATCTTCTAGAAGAGAAAAAAATAATGATCTATCATTTCCTTCTTTGATGGTCTATTATTAATACTCCATACTTTATAACATTAAGAGGTGCAAAACCACCCCAAAAGTTGCAGAAAAATATTAAAAAAATACAGTAGTTTATAACATTATCTTTAACTACTATTAAAATGACCCGTGAAATCACGGTTTTGTTTAAACGAAATAATTTAATGACATGTTTTAGGTATTAAGTGAATGTAAATGCTAAAGTCATTTTTTTTTTTTTTTTCGAACGGCATAAATTTATAAAAAATACTAGCGAGAAGCTAGAAAAAATTACAAGGAGTACATAGGAGTTTGTAACCACACCGTCCAATTTAGAATGGACTTGTGATATCTCGCGTACAACCAATTAAAACTTGAAAGGACAATGTTATCAAACACATGAGATCTATTGAAAGTATGATCCTTGAAGGTAATGCAATTTCGGAGCCTCCATATGTTCCAAAGAATCGAGTAGGCAATAACCGTGATAATAATTCTCTTCTTACCGTTTGGAAAATTTGAATCAATCCAGGGCCAAATGTCATCAATAGAGTTCCAAATAGGAAAAGCAATGTCAAGCCAGTTACCTGTTCTACACCAAATTTGGTACGTAGTATCACACCTAACAAATAAATGGCTATGCGATTCTTCAGAAACATCACAAAAACCACAACATGAGTTATCAAAATTCAAACCTCTAGCCTCCAAGTTGCGTAAAGTAGCGAGTCTATGCATCTTGAGACGCCAAATAAAAACATTAATCTTGATAGGAACGTGCTTACACGATAATGTGGGCAAGGAAAAGGGAGCAAGATTCGACGCTTGGATTCGAGTTCTGGCAATAGAAACAGAATAAAGCCCATCCGGCGAGCACTCCCAACACCAACTATCATAATCAGAAGATAAAGACACATCACTTAAGGCCTTGGACAAATCCATGTACTGAGATTGTTCCTCTCCTCCCCTGATATCCCTGCGCCATGACCATTGCCAACCATTCGAACCAAAATGAGAAGCAACAGAACCATTCTTTTCCGATTCTAGAGCAAACAAACGGGGGTAACGATTCAAGAGAGGAGTACCGTCTAGCCAAGGATCATGCCAAAAGTCTAAAGAAGAACCGCTGCCCAATTTACAGCGAATACTAGAAGGAGTAATAACATTAACGCTGTGCAAGCTGCTAATACATTTGTTAATAGAGGACCATGTTCCAGACGCATAAGAAGCACAAGGAATGTGACCATTTGGACTCTGACCGTGAATAGCGGAGATCACCTTCGCCCAACAAGAGTTCTGGTTCGAGACAAATCTCCATCTCCATTTGTAGAGAAGAGCGTGATTCAACGATTTAAGACAAGGAACCGAGAGGCCTCCATGATCATACGGATTTAAAACAAGGCGCCAATCCACCCAATGAATCTTGCGTTCGTTAATTTTTGCACCCAAAAAAAAAAGAAGAACGGAGAGATTCTAACTTCTTGAGCACCTTAGAAGGAGCTTTGAAGAGCGACATATAGAACGTACCAAGAGATCCCATAACTGACTTAATTAAGGTTAGTCGACCTCCGAAAGAAAGAAGATTAACCTTCCAAGACGAAAGACGCTTCTGAACTTTTTTAATAATATACTCCCAACCGACTTCACGATTCATATTTTGACCTACCGGCAAGCCAAGAAATTTAAAAGGTAAGGAACAAGGAGCGCATCCCATGATAGCAGCCATTCGAGAAGATTCCTGAGTGGAGACACCAACACCATAAACCGAGGATTTGCTCAGGTTGATCTTAAGACCAGAAACCGCGAAAAAACATGCCAACACCGCAAGAAGGTTTCGCGCATTGTTATCGTTCCACTCTCCCACAAATAAAACATCGTCCGCAAAAAAACAGCGGGATAACCGAAGATCACTATTAACCCCTCCAATGCGAAGACCCGAATAAATCGAAGAATGACAAGCATCACTTATCGCCGCTTGTAACCCTTCCATACCAATTATGAATAGAAATGGAGATAAAGGATCTCCTTGACGAAGGCCGCGACCGATATGGAATTCGGAAGAAGGGCTTCCATTAAGTAGTAACGAAGCATAAGAAGAAGTGAGGCACGCCTTAATCCAACGGATCCATTTAAAATCGAAACCCATGAAACTCATCATAGAAAAGATGTAATCCCAATGGATCGAGTCAAAAGCTTTATCAAAATCGACCTTAAAAAACAAGGCTTTTTTCTTTTTTCGCTTACACCAATCCACAACTTCATTGATAATTAAAGGACCATCTAAAATTTGCCTTCCTTTGATGAAAGCAGTTTGATCCGGAGATATAACATGGTCAATAATCGAAGCCAATCTATTGGCTAGGATTTTTGAAAGAATCTTATATAGTAAACCAATGAGGCTAATCGGCCGATAGTCCTGAATATGAGTAGGGCTCTCTTTCTTCGGGATCAAGGAAAAAAAAGACGAGTTACAACCTCTCGGAATAAGGCAAGAATCCTGGAAATCCCGCACCATAGCAAAAACATCTAATTTTAAAGTCTCCCAAAAGTATTTTACAAATTTAAAAGAGAATCCATCCGGCCCGGGAGACTTATCACTACCACAAGACCAAACCGCGTCTTTAATTTCCTCCACAGAGAAATCAGAGGACAACGATGCAGCTTGAATAGGGTTCAACTTTAAAATGTTGTTACTTGGATTAATAATTGAAATCCGATCAGCTCGCTTAAACTTGTTAACAAAGAAGTCAAAGAAAATTTCTTTAACCAGAGATGGTTGAGTGATCCAATCCCCATTAGACATAATACCCGGAACTTGCAGCCTCTTTCGCTGTCTATTGATGGATTTGTGAAAAAAAGAGCTGTTTTCATCACCCAAATTGTTAGACAGCCTTCTATTTTTCTGAGCCAAGTTAGCTTGTTCCATCGACTCAACACATGCAATATCTTTAAGGATGGTCGCCCTTTCTGTTGCTAAGTTGGCTATAGGAGCACATGTATCAATCTCTTGATCAATGGCAGCGAGACGGTCATTCAGTAGCTTTTTCTGCGAGTTGATAGTAGAAAGATAAGCATGATGCCATTGTTTCAACGCTGCTTTTACACATTTTATTTTGTTCTTAAACCCAATTTGAGCATTGCAGTAAGGTGGTAATTGACAGTTAACCCACACATTAATGACAACATCGTCAAAACCATTGATATTGAACCACGAATCAAAGAGTTTGAAAGGAATCGGTCCGTAATCGTATGCTTCTTTTTTTAAGATTATGGGACAGTGGTCAGACCAAATATTAGAAACAATCGTTCCAGATAAATCGGGAAACAAATCCAAAAAACCATCGCTAGCCAAATAACGGTCGAGTTTTGCGCGTTGGGAAAAGGATTTATTAAAACGGGTAAACTCCCGACCCCCAAGTGGAATGTCAACGAGATTATTAGAGAAAATAAACCCATCGAAGTCAGCGGCTTCCCGAGCATTAAAATGACAACCAAATCGTTCATGAGGATACCGGACAGCATTAAAATCACCGAAAAGAATGTAATTGCCCGCATGAGAATTCATAAAATTCGAGAGATAATCCCATAAATGTTTCTTTTTACTTCTCGATTGAGGAGCGTAGATGTTAATAAGATAGCATAAATTAGTGCGACAGGAAAAAACGCCTTCAACAATTAGAATATTAGCGAAAGAAATCACCCTTCTACTCGTGAAAATATTGGGATCCCACATTGTGAGGATTCCACCCGAGCGGCCGGAAGCAGCCGAAGAAGCAAAATGAAACTGGAAGTTACCCCAAAGAGCTTTGAGAGAAGCATGATTAGGAGTCAATAGTTTGGTTTCCTGAACTCCCAGGACAGATATTGAATGGTCAGTACATAATTTACAGATCCACTTCTGTTTAAATCTGAGATTCACCCCTCCGCCAATGTTAATGGTCATAAAACTCATTAAATCATATTGAATCCGCCCATACTAAGAACAATCTTTCTGAGGTCATGAGAACAATTCTTAACATCATACCCCAATATGCCCCCAAACTTCATCAATTTAGCCTCCGCTGAACTCTGCTCCGAATGAAAACTAAGGCTGCCATGTGGGGTGAAACCAGGTGGATTAGAAGGCGAGGAATCTGCCTTTGAGTTCGTAGAATTATTAGGCAAACTATTCACCTCTTCCTCAATTGAATCACCTTTCAATTTGTTTGTTGCCACACTATCTGCAACGTGAGTGCTCGAAGCATTGTTAACCACAAGATTATCGTCCAAACCCTGCTTTGTATTGTCCCCAAATACAGTTTCCGATATCTCTTGTTCTTCTTCCAAAGTGTTTGAATCAATGGTAGCAACCGATTTAGCACCTTCATCAACGGAATCCATTGATTCCACCGACGAGTCGTCATTTTCTAAATCCAACACATTGGCTATCCAATTATTTGCTTCCTTGACCAAAACCTTATATTGCAAGTTTTTCACCGTTACAACAATAGCATCGTGTATGTAATCTAGTCGTTTTGTGATAGCATAAACCTTCCCACAGTCCACTTGTTCATCCAGGTTGAGACAAAAAGCACGATAACCAAATACCTTCGCTACCTTTTTATATATTTCCTCGGTCCAGGCACATGAAGGTAAGCCCGTGATCTCCAAACAAACTGCACGTTCATTGATAACAAATAGATCTTCATACCTTTTCCATACCTCAATATAACTCAGAATAGTTTCATTCTTAGAAAATGACACAAGAATACTTTCATTTGGGAACACGACGTCTACCCAAGAACCACCTAAATGGTGAATATCGATATTCAAAAACCCTTCCACATACCAAATTCTTTTCAGATATGGGATAAGTTCTGGGTTTTTCATCTTAACGAAAAGGAGAATAGGCGCTTCAGAGGGCTTGATAAGGTCAGTATCTAGAATAACAAGAGAAGTAAGGTTATGAATTTTTGAATTAGAGGGTTCACCTTGCAACGTAGACACATATGTGCTCTTGGGTAGAGGAGGAAAAGAGTGCAAATTAGGAACCCTAGATGGGTGCACTGGTATTTGGTGTTGATTGACGTTGTGAAGCGGTTTGTTCTTCACCGACTCATCTCGTCCAAACCTGGCAATTGAAGCGTGCAGGTGGAAATTACCGATCCAAATAGATGATAGGCGAACCTCCAACGATTGAACAGATTCAACATGAAGAAATCTAACAAACGCGAACCGGCATCCTTGCTTAGATAACTTTCTAGCAATATAGACATCCATCACAGTTCCATGCTCTTTACATACCTTTCGGAGGTCATTGATCCCAAAACCTGGAGGAAAGTTGCAAACATAGATCGTAGTAGTGACCTTTGCAGCGTCGATGTGATCAGTTCGTGAAGGCATGATGGCGTTTGGACCCGCCGTGAAAGGATTGGAAAGGAGGTTGAGATCGCCGCAGAATCTCCTTTAGGGTTTTGACCCGCCGTCATTTATTTTAATGACCCGTTTGACTAAGAAACTTGTCGTTGTTTTAAAAATATATAGAGACATGTATTTTCGCATACATATGTAACGTAATTAATTTCGTAAAAAGAATCCATATTTGAATATTGATAATATAATAATTATAATTATAATTATTATATTAAAAGTAAATAATAATAATAAAGTTAGCTCAAAGTTGAGTATTTATATTTTTAATAATAATAATTATTGTTAGTAATAATAAATGCTTTTTAAATTTTTTTAGAAAATTAAAATTACAATTTAGGAGAGATTATTATTTCCTTTTATAAAGGATTTTGTATTATTTTTTTAATTAAATTAATATATAATTATGACATCATCATTATGAAAATTAAAGAGTAATTAGTTTAATGATGACATCATCATTTTAGAGCTTTATATGACTATATAGATATGTTATGATTGGAGCTTTGATTTAGGTTCAAACTTCATTTGCAAGTATTATTGTGGGTGGTTAGTAAAAAAAAAAAAATTATTCATGAATAATCCGATTAAATCAACATTTGAGTAAATGATATTTTCTTCTCAAATAGCATAAACCGAAAAAACTTTGAGGGTTATCATTTTTTTGCCCATTTTTTTCTACTATTTTGCGTCAGAGCCCCAAAAAAAAAGTTGACAAAATGTCCGCGCAAGTTGCAAGACACCTTGCGACTTTGCGACCTTGCAACCTTGCGCCCTTGCGTTTTTGCTGTTAAAATTGATATAAACCAAAATTAAAACACACACTTCACACTACCATTTGCGACCATTTGCGAACCCACTTTCACACACACTAACTCCTTGCACGTTCGAACTCCTCACTTTGCGACCCATAACACAACCACCACCATCGTCGATCATTTGGAGCATCACCATCATCATCACCACCATCAGTTGTCATCGAAGGGTTGCAGCATCACGACCACCACTCGTAGATCTATGTTTTAATCGCACAAACCTAATATCGTACAAACCATAATAGATCCGTGTTTTAATCCACGATGGCAGAAGATCAGAGTAGATCTCAGAGTCAACCTCAGGTTAGTGAAACTCATCCTCTCAAATCGTTCAATCTCTCTCACTCAAATAGTTTCGCACACCAAGTGTTAGATTAAATGCCTTATCGAATATTTTGTTTTGTTTTAATGTTATGCGTGTTTCTACTTCGATTATTTGGGTAAACATTATTGTGTTTAAGCGGTATTAATTGGTTTTACAGTAAATTTCTGGGGAAAAATTGTTAAACGTAATGGGCGCAAGGTAGATCTTGCGCCTTTGCGATTTGTTGATCTTGGTGGGCGCAAGGTTATGCTTGCGTCCATACGCTTGGTGAATTAAGAAGGCTCAAGCATATATTTGCGACTTTGTGTCTCCCTTTTACGAAGACGCAAATTGTTTCTTGTGTCTTTGCGCTTGTCATTTTTTAACACATATTTCTTTGTTTTCAGGGATATGTTGAAGTCAAGCTAACGATGAAGAATATGTTGAATCTTATACATGTGGTCAAGAAAGCTTTGACTGAAAATCAACAAAAAAATTTTAGAAGTACATGTTTCGGTCCTTGGTTAGATAGATTTAGTATACACGAACAATGATCCCGGACTAGTACATGACATGCTCCAATGCAAAACTGAGTGGCCGACGGGAATAGATGAGAGATACCCAGCCGAGGAGGAGGAAATATGGTTCAGTTTTCGTCATAATTTCCAAATTAGATTTGGTAGACGGGAGTTTTGTCTAATTACCGGTTTTATGTTTGGTCACCGGACGGACATGGCACCATTCATCCCTAGTAATTATGATGTACAGTTACCGCCGATTAGACGACGTTGCTTCGCGAAGTATCCATCAAATTCTAACATTTCGATTAACCATATCAAAAAATTATTCAATAATCATGGTGATTTATTGTTAGTGACGAAGATGTGGTGCGACTCGCAATTATTTTGATTGTCGAGAGGGGATTTTTGGGTAAACAAGGGCTTCATGTGGTGAGCAAGAAGTTTTTGGGTAAACAAGGGCTTCATGTGGTGAGCAAGAAGTACCTTTGGTTGGTGGAAGATTTTCAAAAAGTTAATGAGTACCCATGGACGAATCGTATTTGGGAACCCACTTACGCAACAGTTAACGAGGGGTTTCAATCTCGGGGAACCCAGTTAGAGGTCAATATGGGGTACACTCTGGCGGGATTTATGTGGGCTTTTAAGATTTGGATTCTTGAGGCATACCGTCGTACGATTAAATGTTTGGCAGAAAAGATGGACAAGGATGGAGTACCGAGGGCCGTATTTTGGAAACGTACCTCAATCGAGGCTTTTTCAATAACTGATTACATTCGAATCCTTAACGTTATGGTTAGTTTTCATTTTATATCTATTGTTTTTACGTTAATTCTACTTATTTATATAAAAATTGTTGAGATAAAATTGCTGACTGTCCAGGCGCAAGGTGGGTATTGCGACCTTGCGCTTGGTTTAGTGGGCGCAAGGTTTGTTCTTGCGCCCTTGCGCGTTCGAGATGTTCACTACGCAAGGTTATTACTACGACCTTGCGCAATGGTGATGCAAGCGCAAGGTAAATCTTGCGACCTTGCGCCTCTCTTTCTAGACGCAAGGTTTGACCTTGCGTCCTTGTGCTTTCGACATGTTCACTATGCAAGGTCAAGAGTGCGACCTTGTGCGATGGTTATCAAGGCACAAGGTGTTTCTTGCGTCCTTGCGACTACTAAATTGTTCTCTTTTCTGACCAAATCTTTTTTATACAGGATAATTGTCTGAAGAATAAAAGACCTCTTCGTGGCTTGAAACCCACTGAGATTGAGAGTGCGTGTCAATGGTGGATATACATTAACTCGTACTTTCAAGGCATAAATGTTGATGACGAGGAGCCTGTCAATGAGCCCGTGAATAAGCATGTCAATGAGCCTGTCCATGAGCATGTGGATAATGAGGAGCCTGTGCTTGATCACCCTACCGACAAGATACATTTACATCGCCTATACTCTTCATTGGTGAAACGTTTGGAAACTCAAGAAAAAGAGTTGGCCGAGTGTAGGAAACAAGTGTCCGAACAAGAAAAATGATTGTGGGATAAAGAAAAATGATTATTCGAACTTGAAGAACATCATGATGAGCAAGATTATATTATTGGTTGATCTCTTTCTGATAATGAGAACGAAAAATCAGCTCCACGGGTTAGACGTGGTAAACGCGAAAGACGACCAACTAATATCTTAAACTACCCATTCACAACACTGGGGTACAGAAAACCCTTTAAGAAGGTTAGTGTATTTTACAAATATAAACTGATAATTACCTGAATTTAGTTGGGCTTTAATTTTAGGGTTTAACTTTCCTGGGTATACGCAAGGTGCACCTTGCGTCCTTGCGAGTTATTTTTTGCTGGGCGTAAGGTCAACCTTGCGTGTTTGTGTGTCACCTGGGTAGTATGCGCAAGGTTCCATTTGCGTCTTTGAGACTGTTTATTGTGCGCAAGGTTTATTTTGCGACCTTGCGCTTGTTTGGAGGCGCAAGAGTTGTCTTGCATCCTTACGACTTTCTTCCTGACCTTATTTATTGTATTTTCACAGTTGGATGATGTTGTTGAACGAAAACTGAAAAGGATGAAGGTGACCAATGATCATGAAGTTCATCAGCATGATCAAGTGGTGAATTTAGATACTGAGGAACACAATGATCCTCAGAAAACAGTTGAAGAAACTATTACGCATGCTATTGAGGTGCCCGTGAAAACTGTTGTTAAGCGTATAAGGTCTCAAAAGGAGTAGGTTAGTGATGAAGAAGTATGGGCGATGGTTGATAAGCTTGTGAATGATCAAGGAACTCTACAACCACCACCACCTCCTGCTTAGAGAGACGGGAGAAAGCATGTCGGCACATCAAAAGATCCGAAGACTATGGCCGAGAATAAGCAAGAAACCTGGTGCATGTTCATTTTTCAGAATGAACAGTTTATTTACATCAACACCTAGTTTTGGATCCGATTACTTGGAGATGGATATATCGGTTATTTGGAGAACTTAGTAAGTTTCTTCGTAATTAATTAACCCTTAATTAATAGAAAATTTTGTAAGATTGTGTATTTATTTAATCAAACATATTATAGCATATTGATGGATGGGCGACATTCTTGCTGAGATATTGACAGAGGGTACTCCCCAGAGCCAGCCAGATGGCTTTGAGTCCTGATTACCCGATAGGGGACTTGTATGTTTGTAATTCTTGGTGGACAATCATGCCATTGGGTTTCCTAAATCAGCTTGCAAAGTTTCAATCTTTCTACGATTCCACTCAAACCCAAAATGAGAAACAAGCACAAGATGATGATAATTTGGAAGAAGAACTAAGGATCACCTGACAAAACCCTCTGGATTACATGTATCTTATTGGACTTGGGGATGGTCGTCAGGAGCTCTATCCATCTTGGGCAGAATGTGACAAGGTTAGTCTTTATCATGTAAAACTAAATGACATTGTTAGTTTCTTTTTGGGCAAAAGGTTTACCTTGCGCCCTTGCGTATTTGTTGCAACCATACACAAGCTGTGTCTTGCTCCCTTGCGTATGGTTGCATGTATCTGGCACCAGGCGCAAGGTATATCTTGCACCCTTGCGTATGGTTTGCAAACATACGCAAGGTTTATCTTGCTCCCTTGCGTATGTTTGCATTCGCCTAACATCAGGCGCAAGGTATGACTTGCACCCTTGCGTATCCCTCCTTGCGTCCTTGCGCCTTTTTGGTAGACCGGACGCAAGGTCATCTTGCGTCCTTGCACCTATTTGGTAGAACAAACGCAAGGTTACCTTGCGTCCTTGCGTATCTCTGGCCTTTGATTCTACTAACTCTTTTATTGTAAATGTTGCAGATATTGATCCCTCTCCACATTGAGGAACCTCAACACTTTGGACTGTTCGTGTTGAGTTTGGAGGATCAAAAAATTAGAGTATTTGATAGTTTACCGGGTATTGCGGACACACAAATTGAAGCCGCCTACACAAATCTAGGAGATCACTTTCCTATCTACTTGAAGGCAGTTGACTACTACAACAAAATTTCAGACTCCCCGATTGTTGATTACTACGAGAACAAGGAAAGCGTAGAGTTTATGATCGAGAATGCACCGGTATTGCCAATTCAGTGTGGTATTAATGGTGATTGCGGTGTTTGGGTGTGCATCCACATGGAGCGGGTTACTTTTGGTTGGGATGAAATCCCAAACATTGGAGATGAAAAAAGGCTGCACAAGATTACAGATTGAGAATGACGAGAACGTTCTTCCGGGCACGGTGTCACACCCCCAAATAGGGCCTGGGGTATTTGTGACTAATTATATCAAATCACAGTTGTATAAACGAGAACGACTCTATATGAGACGTTTTATTAAGTTTTGCAGCGGAAGATAAATAGATTACATTAAATGTTTTTAAATGAATTGGTAAGTAATGCATGAAGACTACAAGCATGGCAAGAAATCATCATCAAAGCAGCAGATATACAGCGGAAGCAATATTTAAGTACCTGAGAATAAACATGCTTAAAAAGTCAACACGAGGTTGAGTGAGTTCATTGGTTTGTCATAAATAATGATTTCAGTAATAGATCACAAGATTTAACAAAAGACGATATATCATGTATATCAAAAGTATGCTATGAGGGTATATTATCAAAACTAAACATTTTACCCCGTAACAATACATATGTAATTGTCGAGATCATTATTATACCACCAATTGACCTGAGGTCAACAGTGCGGGATGTTACTCCCAATAGCGCTATTTATAATAATTCCGTTTGCCTCTTCATTATCTAGCAATTAATGATATTACAAAGCAGGGATTTGCATGTTTCATATGAACACAATAACATGTTACATATCAACACAATAAAAGTACTCATGTTGGTCGCATAATAGTTTGTACTTGTGTCTATCATTTATAAAAATAGTACATGTATTCTCAGCCCAAAAATATAGATAAAAAGGGAGCTATGAAAACTCACCTTAAATAGCAGTTGAAGTATTCCACGCAAGAAGGAAAGTAAAGCAAGTAAGTGATCTGGATATTAACCTAGAGGTATAACGTTTGATTAGTTAATGTCTAACTTGACATAAAGTATGTTTATTAATATAGCAACTATATTGACAGTGACGGTTTTCGAGAAAAGTTCCTATTTCTCAAAAGTTTCTATATTTGGAAACCTACTATTTATGGAAAGCTTTCACTTATAGTAAGCTTCTAGTTTAAGAATGTTCGGGTTATAATTCTTAACAAAGATGTTGTACAATCTCGCCCAAAATTCATCGCTAACATGCAAGTCACTCGAATGATCTATTGTTACCGAGCGGCCCAGGATCTCTTGACCAGAATCTAAGTCTTGGCATTCGAGATCCACAAGCGTCCCATAATGATAACAAGGATCACCCTAGGCCACAAGTAGCGGTGATGTTTGTAGTCTTTGTACGCTATCTTTAATTATAACCTTCACGTTAGGTGCGTATATACATATATATTCATTAATTCGATTTTAATTATAATTCCTATATATTAATTCATAAAAATACTTTTGTAATTTTTAGTAACATATATTACTAATTATAACATGTTATTTATTTTAATTTTAATTGCATATAATTTATAACATTATTTACATGGTTCTGTAAAAAAATAATAAACCGAAGTAAAAAGTAAAAAAGTAAAAAGTAAAAAGTAAGAAAAGAATACTTACTAGTAGTAATTCTTCAAAGAGAGAATGAGAGAAATTTTGGTGTGAGTTTGATTGAGAAATGAAGGGTATTTATACTTGAAAAAATTAGGTAAAAAGAATAAAATAATTAAAAGAAAAAGAAATATTTTAATTTTTAATGGAATTTTAAAATTCAAAAGTACTAAATGTTAGGTCATGGGATAATGCACAAAATAAAATAATAAAAGTAGTTTTCCATTATAATTTTTAATTAAAAAGTAATTTATTTATTTATTTAATTTTTTTAAATTCATTTATTTTAAGGAATTTTTTTATATATATATTTTTTAAATAAACAAATTGATTTAGTACTTTTCCAAGAATATTTGTCAATATTTTTTTATTTAATTAATAAATACGAATTTTGCATAAAAATAATAAATAATTCGGTATTTTGTATTTTTAATAATAATTATGATTTTAATTATTAAACTATAGTTTTAGTAAGTTTGTAAATATTATTTCATTTATATATAATTGGATTTATTATATAGTTAAATATATAATACATTAACTAAATAATAAAAGTGATACAAAGTTTATATAATTAGTTAAATTATGTCAAATTATATAAATTAATAATATATTATTTATTTAAGCGTACGTTGTTGAGTAAAAATTACTATTCGGTCAATATTTAATTGTATATAACAACCCTTAATACATATAGTCAGGCAGATAACCCTAGGGTTAATTCAGTAAATTTAGAAGTCGAAAAGTGAGGGTTGTTATAGTACCTCCCCGTTAATAGAAATTTCGTCCCGAAATTTAGTTGTTGCCATCGGTCAGCGTTGTTTGTAAACAGGTGAGGATATTTTCTTTTTTATTTGGTTTTCACGTTCCCAGATATACTTGGGGCCTTGCATGAATTTCAACAGATAGAATATTGTTTTGTTTCTAGCGTTTAAATCTTTCGATCCATAAATTCTACGAAGTGCATTTTATTATTAATGCGGAGGTTATCTAAAGGATTTAACAAGAGCGTCATTGATTAGGTTTTCTCAGAAAGAGATGATGACGCTATATAAGCATTTCAATACACATGAAATGTGTTATGAATAATATTGAGCTTATTTAAACCTTGAGCGTTTATGCCATAATATTAGGGTAGACAAAATAGAGAGGAGTTCGTGAAAATCACGGTCATGAAATTTGATAGAGATCGTCATTGTTTACAACAAGAATATTTTAATGATGAATATGAGTTGAAAATTAGAGTTTTCTCGACATTAAATAATATGAATAAAACGATTCGATTATAGAAAGAGTATAAATGAAACTATCACAAAAGAGTGAAATGAGGAAATTAAATGTTCACCTTAACTTTTGATATGGTTAAAGTTGATTTCCGGAATTCAAGGGATTTAAAGAAATCTTCATAATCTTTATAAGATTTGATTCTTCGGTAATTAAGGAAATTTGAGATTTTCTTTAAATGCGGTGAATTGCCTCGATTGATGTGTCCGGAATTTCGCTATAAATTAACTCTCTCGTTTCATTATTTTCACCACTTCTATACTTTCTTTCTCAATCCATACTTCCAAATATTGTGAAAATGCTTAATCCAGTTCTGATTCTTGATATTTTCCTGGCTATCGTATCTGTCATTCTTCTTTTCCATTTACCACCGAAGGAATTTATTCACTTCTACTATTACCTTGGGGTTATAGTATTTCTAATTCTCCCGTGTCTTTATCTTGCTATTCGCATAAATATACACGGTTTGTAATTTCTGTGTTGTTATTGGGCTTTATATTTTTCCTTATATTTCAGAGTTCCATGCTTTTGTTTCTTCTTCCCGACTATAAGTAAAGCGATCAAGACGTCTCGGTTTGTAGGTATAAAGTTCGGAAGAACATAACTAAGATTATAAGCAGAAAGGAAAGGTAATAGCACGATTTGATTTGTCAAATTACCAGAATATCCGGAAAAGATCGAATCATCAAGAAAAATATTTTCTTGATATGTTTAGAGGTTAAATAGAATGAAAGAGTTATGTAACATGGTTCATGATGAGGGTATGATCTGTGAACCTTTATCACGTTCCATTAGAAACTCAGCATGACTTACTGTAATATAACCACGTTGGCCCGACATCATTATATTAACTCATGCTTCAATTCCCAACACTTTTCCAGAAATCATTCATAATTTAAACTCAAATTTTACAGAGGATAGAAACTAAAACAATTTCATTTATGATGTCAGATAGCACAAGAAAATGGATAATTTCGGACAAAAATATCGAAGATATTTATAATGAAAGATACAATGATATCTTGAAATTTCCAAGAATGAAGAAAATTCTTCCGTAAGGATTTAAGATAAGTAAGGAGCAAGGTATTCGCTAAGGATTTCAGCAGATACTGAATCATCTGGATTCTTTGAATACTTGTGATTTGTCCACAGTCTCCTTCATAGTTTGCTCAATCCGTTTTTCCAGTTCCAAATCTGAGCTTTTTCAACACACCATTCTTTATTATCAAGCTTTTAGCCATTAAGACCTATCTACATCTTTTGCTGCTTCATCAGGATTCATAAGGTTGATGAATCTGTGTCATTGGTTATCAATCCGAAGTGTTTTTCAAGAATTTTGAATTTGAGCGTTGAACGCAGGATGTAGCCGTTAACGGATCTAACGGTTGTCGAAGAAATGTCGTAAATGATAATTTCGGTGGTTTGATGTGATAATTCATCACAGAATGTGAGTGAATATAATTCAGGAATGTAGTGATCTTTAGGAAGATAACACTTGCTAAAGCTTTAATTGGATTCTAATATGTCAAAATATGTAGTGGTTGTTCTTTAATGAACGGATACATATATCTTGTGAATGGAAGTAGTATAGTTACTGACTATTGAATCTGAATTGAAGAATGTACAATGTAACATATTAATGTGAGATATAAATATTTCTCGGGTATTACCTACCCGTTAAAATATTTTCACAATTAACAGTTTGTACAAAAGAATTTTATTTACAATCTTTATGAAAATATAAGTACATATATATTTTCCTTCAGATGTAATCATGGATTTAAGGATTTAATATAATATTAAACTCATTTGATTTACGGTTGAAACGAGAATAAATTATCTCCAAAACTTTAGAGATTACATAATCATCGCGGAATATTTCTCTAATGAAGTTATGAATCAATACTTCATCGGTACACTCGATTTATTATGAAATGGAGTTAATTGTGTTGAAGCAGTGATTAATGATTGTTAAGTCATTAACGAAGGATGTACATCATAGCATATTAGTGATATGAATTAACCAAGTAGTACATACTAGTTAAGATTCACACGTAATAGCTTAGTACGAAAAGATTTATTATTGTTCCAAACCATATATATATATATATATATATATATATATATATATATATATATATATATATATATATATATATATATATATATATATATAAAGTATACATATATAATTCTTCAGGAAGAATGAGTCAATACATCTTAACTCATTATTACTAATATTCCTTGATATCTATGGTGTTGCTGTCTTCAGTAGTTTCGGATGTAAGACCCGAATATTCGTAGTGTACATATGTGTATATGAGTTACTCAAGTTTGGGGTTTTTGTTGCACATAATTAAAAAGACAAAAGATGCTGAACTGGGAGGTCGCGCGCCGCGCGGCTAGGTGGCGCGCCGCGCCATCTGTCTGCGACAGATTCCCCTTTTCTTTTTAATTAGATATTTTGAGGGCATTTTGGTAAAATCACCTTGGGGTCCGAATTTAATGCCTTAGATCAGTTTTGGGAGCTCATTAACTCCATTCACAACCACCTTATCCTCTCCAATTCAATTCTAGTGAGAGAGTGCATTTCTTGAGTGAGAAAGCTTCATTAAAGGGTAAAGGAGGTTGAATCGGGTCTTAGAGCGAGTTCTAAAGTCGTTCATCTAGTCGCTAGCTACGTAGTGATTGTGTTAGTAAGTTCTAAAACCTAGATTCTTACTTTAATTGCATTAAGGGTTAGGGTTTGGGTTAGTGATGCACACAAAACCCACTTGCTAGTAATTTGGGGGTTTTGGGTGAATTTGGGTCATGTAGACTCAAAGGTAACTAATTAGGGTTTTCAAAGTGTTAATTTATGTTTATGAACCTAATTAGTTAGTTAAAGTACTAGAACACTTCAATAATATGTAAATGGGTGTTAATTGGGCATGGATGACCCAAATGGGTGTGTTGACCTTGAAATGGGTCAAATGGGTCTTTAATGACCTAAGTGGTCTTGCATGTGTGAAAATGAGTTAAATTGGTGATTTAAAAATGTAAGAAGACCATATTTGACTAGAGTTAGGGTTTTTGGTGAAGTTGACCCATTATTAGGGTTAATGGTGCAAAATGGGTCGGGATTGCACTTTGGGTCAAAATGACTTAGGAATGGTGAAAGAATTGGTTGACCGATTTGAGTTTGCGTTTGATAATATGTATAATGTGATAGGTACGTTACTTTGAGGTTTCGCAAGCTCGGGTATCTTTTCACAAGACTTTGAGGTGAGTGGAATAATTATATGTGTAGGTATATAATGTATCTATTTGTTGTAGCATGAAATGTGTAGTGTCGAGGTGTTAAGACACCACGTTTCACGTGAAGAGTGTAGCATCGAGGTGTTAAGATGCCACTCGGGTGTAGCATCGAGGTGTTAAGATGCCACCTAGGAGTGTAGTGTCGAGGTGTTAAGACACCACTCCATAAAAATAATGAGTGATGCATCGAGGTGTTAAGATGCCACTCAGGGTGATGTGCCGAGGTGTTAAGGTGCCACCCTAGGGGTTAGTGGTGCGAGGTGTTAAGTGCCCTAACGGATGTTATGAACACCGATGGCGTTTTCGCGAGCGCCGTTCCCTTGTACTATTGGTTAACCATGGTTATTTGTGTTGTAAGCATATTATATTATTCGAGTTATATTTATATGCGGATGTTATGCTAGCTTGGAGGTATTGGTGAATTATAGCTTGTTATTGCGACGATAAGCTAATGTTGTTTGCTAGCATGTTTGCGGTTGTGTAAGTGTATGCAAGTAGGTATAATTATATATGTATTCGTATAATTATTGCATTCACTAAGCTTTGCTTACCCTCTCGTTGTTTACCATTTTATAGGTTTTGTTTTGGACAAGGGTAAGGGCATCATTTTGGACTAGAGATCCCGCTTGATGCTAGGGGACGCTTTTGGCTTTAGTAGCTCTTGGAGTTTGACCGATAGTTGGGTAGTTTAATCCCAAACGCCATGCTCATTGTGTAGTTTGGAACTTAAACTATTTGGTGGTCGAAACTCGTAAATTGTATTAAACTCGTAAAACGGCCGGTGTGGGCCCCGCCTGTAATACATTGATTTTATATTTGAAACAAGTTAGTTTTACATATTTGGATGTATGGTAAAAAGCGTTTCGTCTAAAAGTGTCGGGAACTAGTCAATCTTTTTCGCATTTTGAGACTTTCCGGACAGTCCACTTTGGCGCGCCGCGCCCCTATCTGGCGCGCCGCGCGGGTATGCTGCACAGGAATTTTTTTTTTATTTTGTATTTTCGCGTGGTTTGGTCGAGGGTTGGTTTGGGTTGTTACAAGTGGTATCAGAGCATGGTCTAAGGGATTTAGGTGACTTGAGATAGGCGCCTAGACTTAGACTTTTTGTGTGTGCGCTATGCGGGACTTGTAGGACTTTAGGTCGGATCGGGATTGGTTTGTGCATAGGTTTATGTAAACTAATCATGCGCTATTTTTTATGTATGTTTAGCGAGCATCGAGCGAGATGGACGTTGTACTAGCAAGTTAATGCGACGTGCTCGCGTAACAATGATTAGCTACCATTGTTACGGGCGCAAATCGTGTCGAACAAGCAATGTACGACGATTGCTGAGCAAGATGGGGTAGTGTGGTGTATATGTATATACATACGTGTTATGTCTTTTTGTTTCGCCGCTTAACCTACTTCGTTTTATAGAATGAAGACGAGAAACGGACCCGATCATGATAACGGAAGTACAAGTGAGGACGCCGAGTTTTCGGCCAAGGTTGAGGCCGTCTTTAAAAAGTTAAAAGCGGATTTTCTTACGGACGTTCGAAAAGTCTTCCAAGATTCGGTCGATGGGCAAGTGACCGATTTGATAAATGAACGAATGAAGGCCACTATCGAAGAGGCCCTTGATGCTAGAAACATTTATCCCCGTGGTGAAGGAGGTGAAGGAAGGCGGGACTTCCACTACAAGAATTTCAAGGACGCTCAACCCCTGATGTTTAATGGGGTACGAGATCCTTTAAAAAGTACATGTTGGATCTCCGACATCGAGGGAGCTTTCCGTACCTCGAAATGTCCTCCCGAGAAGAAGGCGAGGTATGGCTCTAGCATGCTACGAGAAGAGGCTAAGTTATGGTGGGATGATAAAATCAACTTGTATGGTGAGGAACAATGTATGGGCTTGACGTGGGAAGAGTTTAAGAAGGAGTTTTTCAAGGAATACCGAACTTCTTCCGATCTCGATAGAATCCGGGACGAGTTGCACCATTTGCAACAAGGCTCAATGGACTTAGTTACTCTTAAGTCAACATTCTTGGCAAAGACTCGTTTTTGCCCGGAATATGTTGGTGATGATCATAAGCTCATGAAGGATTTCTACCGTACTTTGAATGATGAGTACAAGGGGAAGATTAGTCGTGGTATGGCTAAGTCTTTTGATGAATTGTTCGAGTTGGCTCGGGGTTTTGAGCCGGAGGTTCCAAGAAAGAGTGATTTCATGTTTTCCAAAAGAAAATTTGAAGGTTTTAGTTACTCTAACGCCTCAAGCAAGAAGAGCAAGAGCAAGAGGGGGGCCGAAAGTGTCAATAGTGCAAAGAAGGGTACTACCGGCGGGTTTTCTTATACGTGCTACAATTGTGGGCAACCGGGTCATATGGCTCGTGAGTGTCCGAAACCACGTTCTGGGAACAAAGTCACTTGTTTTAATTGCGGCAAAGAAGGGCATAAGAAGCCGGAGTGTCCCGACTTGTGAAACGACAATGTGAAACGGTTAGAGAAGGCGGCGGGTACGGCTAAGGGTCGCAACTATTTGATGACCAATGATGAATCCAAACAATCGCACGAAGTTGTCTCAGGTACTTACATGGTTAATTCTAATCCGGCAAGGATTCTTTTCGATAGCGGTGCAAATTTGTCGTTTGTGTCTCCTAAATTTGTGCCTAAACTTAATAGACCGTTAGCTAAGTTAAGTCGTCCGATAGAAGTCGAAATAGCGGACGGCAAGACGGTGCTAGTGGTTGATGTGTGTGAAAATTGTGATGTTGTTTTTGGTGTCGAAACCTTTAAAATTGATCTTATTCCAATCACCTTGGGCGACTTTGATATTGTCATTGGTATGGATTGGCTCGATCGTTATAGAGCCGATATTGCATGCCATGATAAGTTTATTCGTGTGAAGACCCTAAGTGGGGGAGAGTTAATTATTCATGGTGATAAGCGAAGGAGACCGGTGCCGATATGCACTTTTGCACGGGCACGTCATTTTGTTGTTACCGGTGGCATGGCTTTCCTTGCTCATGTTGTTGATACTCGCAATGAGCCACCACCTATTCGTGAAATTCCGGTTGTTAGTGAATTCGAAGACGTTTTTCCGGACGAATTACCGGGTGTTCCGGCGGAAAGACAAGTTGAGTTTCGTATTGAGTTGGTTCCGGGAGCTACTCCCATTGCTAAAACTCCTTATCGTTTAGCACCAACGGAAATGCAAGAGTTGTTAAATCAAACCCAAGAGTTGCTCGAGAAGGGTTTTATTCGACCGAGTGCTTCGCCATGGGGCGCTCCGGTGTTATTTGTGAAGAAGAAAGATGGTAGTATGCGTATGTGCATTGATTACCGTGAGTTGAATAAAGTGACGATCAAGAATCGTTATCCATTACCTAGGATTGATGATTTATTTGATCAACTTCAAGGTGCAACGTATTTCTCTAAGATTGACCTACGGTCCGGCTATCACCAAATGCGGGTCCGTGAGGAAGACATAGAGAAAACGGCTTTTCGAACGCGTTACGGGCATTATGAGTTTGTAGTTATGCCCTTTGGTCTTACAAATGCACCGGCGGCATTCATGGATCTTATGAACCGAGTGTGCCAACCTATGTTGGACAAGTCGGTAATAGTGTTAATTGACGACATACTAGTCTACTCGAAAAGTATGAACGAGCATGAACGTCATTTGCGTGAAGTACTGAAGACGCTACGAAAGGAGAACTTGTATGCAAAGTTCTCCAAATGTGAATTTTGGCTAAGGGAAGTTCAATTCCTTGGTCATATCGTGAACGAAAACGGTATTCAAGTAGATCCGGGGAAGATCGAAACGGTGAAGAGTTGGGGACGACCGACTACGCCTACGAAAATCCGAAGTTTTCTCGGATTGGCCGGTTATTATCGTCGGTTTATCCAAGACTTTTCTAAGATTGCTTCTCCACTGACGAAATTGACAAGGAAGAATGCGAGGTTTGGTTGGGAGAACGAGCAAGAAATTGCTTTTCAATTGTTAAAAGAGAAGTTGTGTCAAGCTCCGGTGTTAGTGTTACCGGAAGGTGTTGAAGACATGGTGGTTTATTGTGATGCTTCCTTAAATGGTCTCGGGTGTGTCCTAATGCAAAGAAGTAAGGTCATCGCTTATGCCTCACGACAATTAAAGGAACATGAAACGAGGTATCCGACTCATGATCTTGAGTTGGCGGCGGTAGTGCATGCGTTGAAAATTTGGCGCCATTACTTGTATGGTGTCAAGTGTACGATTTATTCGGATCATAAGAGTTTGAAACATCTCTTTAATCAACGAGATTTGAATTATCGCCAATGTAGGTGGATGGATGTGGTAAAAGACTACGATTGTGAAATACTTTATCATCCGGGTAAGGCGAATGTGGTCGCGGATGCGTTGAGTCGAAAGAGTCAACATCCGGCGATAAAGGTGGGGTCGTTACGTTTGATTATTACCAACGATTTTCTTGAAAAGCTTGGTGAGATTCAAATAGAGGCTTATGTTCACAACAAGCATACGGAGCGAATCGTGGGCCAATAGGAGTTTATTACTAAGGGTCCGCGTGGGTTGTTGTCCTTTCAAGGAAGGGTGTGGGTGCCTAAGATGGGTGATTACCGACGGGTGCTACTTGATGAAGCACATAAGTCAAAATATTCCATTCATCCGGGCGCGACGAAAATGTATCTTGACGTGAAGAAAGATTATTGGTGGCCGGGCATGAAACGTGATGTTGTGAAGTATGTTGAGCAATGTGTCACGTGTTTACAAGTAAAAGCCGAGCACCAAAAGTCGTATGGTAAGTTGCAACCATTAGAAATCCCGAAATGGAAATGGGAGCACATTACCATGGATTTCATTACAAAGTTACCTAAAACGGCGAGAACCCAATTCGATTCGATTTGGGTTATAGTTGACCGATTGACAAAAAGCGCTTTGTTTCTTCCCATTAAAGAAGCGATATCGTCAGAGACCTTGGCTAAGTTGTTTATCAAGGAAGTGGTCTCGCGACATGGGGTTCCTATATCTATTATTTCGGATCGAGATACCCGTTTTACATCTCGGTTTTGGGAAAATTTTCATGAAGATATGGGTACGCAATTGAAGTTGAGCACGGCGTATCATCCTCAAACGGACGGTCAAACCGAACGTACGAATCAAACTTTGGAAGATATGCTACGAGCGTGCATCATTGACTTCGGTGGTAGTTGGGATGAGCATTTGCCTTTGGTGGAATTCTCGTACAATAATAGTTATCATACTAGTATCGGGATGCCACCTTACGAAATGCTTTATGGGCGTAGGTGTCGAACTCCCGTTTGTTGGGGAGAAGTGGGTCAAGGAGAGATCGGGGGCACCGATTTGGTTTTAGAGACCAATAGCAAGATCGATTTGATTCGGGAACATTTGAAGAAGGCTCAAGATAGGCAAAAGTCGTATGCTGATAGACGTAGGCGATTGATTGAGTTCCAAGAAGGCGATATGGTGATGCTTAAGGTTTCGCCATGGAAGGGTATTATTCGATTTCGAAAACGGGGAAAGTTAGCTCCTCGGTTTATTGGGCCATTCAAGGTTTTAGCTCGTGTTGGTGAAGTTGCATATCGATTGGAATTACCCGAAGAGCTTGCGGGGATCCATAATACATTTCATGTTTCCCACCTCCGTAAGTGTCTTGCGGATGATTCCTCATGGATGCCTTTAGACGAGATCGAGCTAAACAACAAGTTAGAATATGTCGAGGAACCGATTGCTATCCTTGACGAGAAGGTGAAAATGTTGAGAAATAAAGAGGTGAGAACTTACAAGGTTCAATGGCGACGAAGTAAAGGTTCCGAGTTCACTTGGGAGCCCGAAGAGTTCGTGTTAGTTTATCTTCCCTCGTGTCATGCGGCTTGGATTGCGAGGACGCAATCCGAATAAGTGGGGGAGAGTTGTAAGACCCGAATATTCGTAGTGTACATATGTGTATATGAGTTACTCAAGTTTGGGGTTTTTGTTGCACATAATTAAAAAGACAAAAGATGCTGAACTGGGAGCTCGCGCGCCGCGCCATCTGTCTGCGACAGATTTCCCTTTTCTTTTTAATTAGATATTTTGAGGGCATTTTGGTAAAATCACCTTGGGGTCCGAATTTAATGCCTTAGATCAGTTTTGGGAGCTCATTAACTCCATTCACAACCACCTTATCCTCTCCAATTCAATTCTAGTGAGAGAGTGCATTTCTTGAGTGAGAAAGCTTCATTAAAGGGTAAAGGAGGTTGAATCGGGTCTTAGAGCGAGTTCTAAAGTCGTTCATCTAGTCGCTAGCTACGTAGTGATTGTGTTGGTAAGTTCTAAAACCTAGATTCTTACTTTAATTGCATTAAGGGTTAGGGTTTGGGTTAGTGATGCA
Source organism: Rutidosis leptorrhynchoides (assembly GCF_046630445.1). NCBI lineage: Eukaryota > Viridiplantae > Streptophyta > Magnoliopsida > Asterales > Asteraceae > Rutidosis > Rutidosis leptorrhynchoides. Next base: position 126,737,910 of record NC_092335.1, read on the forward strand.
CACAAAACCCACTTGCTAGTAATTTGGGGGTTTTGGGTGAATTTGGGTCATGTAGACTCAAAGGTAACTAATTAGGGTTTTCAAAGTGTTAATTTATGTTTATGAACCTAATTAGTTAGTTAAAGTACTAGAACACTTCAATGATATGTAAATGGGTGTTAATTGGGCATGAATGACCCAAATGGGTGTGTTGACCTTGAAATGGGTCAAATGGGTCTTTAATGACCTAAGTGGTCTTGCATCTGTGAAAATGAGTTAAATTGGTGATTTAAAAATGTAAGAAGACCATATTTGACTAGAGTTAGGGTTTTTGGTGAAGTTGACCCATTATTAGGGTTAATGGTGCAAAATGGGTCGGGATTGCACTTTGGGTCAAAATGACTTAGGAATGGTGAAAGAATTGGTTGACCGATTTGAGTTTGCGTTTGATAATATGTATAATGTGATAGGTACGTTACTTTGAGGTTTCATAAGCTCGGGTATCTTTTCACAAGACTTTGAGGTGAGTGGAATAATTATATGTGTAGGTATATAATGTATCTATTTGTTGTAGCGTGAAATGTGTAGTGTCGAGGTGTTAAGATACCACGTTTCACGTGAAGAGTGTAGCATCGAGGTGTTAAGATGCCACTCGGGTGTAGCATTGAGGTGTTAAGATGCCACCTAGGAGTGTAGTGCCGAGGTGTTAAGAAACCACTCCATAAAAATAATGAGTGATGCATCGAGGTGTTAAGATGCCACTCAGGGTGATGTGCCGAGGTGTTAAGGTGCCACCCTAGGGGTTAGTGGTGCGAGATGTTAAGTGCCCTAACGGATGTTATGAACACCGATGGCGTTTTCGCGAGCGCCGTTCCCTTGTACTATTGGTTAACCATGGTTATTTGTGTTGTAAGCATATTATATTATTCGAGTTATATTTATATGCGGATGTTATGCTAGCTTGGAGGTATTGGTGAATTATAGCTTGTTATTGCGACGATAAGCTAATGTTGTTTGCTAGCATGTTTGCGGTTGTGTAAGTGTATGCAAGTAGGTATAATTATATATGTATTCGTATAATTATTGCATTCACTAAGCTTTGCTTACCCTCTCGTTGTTTACCATTTTATAGGTTCGGTTTTGGACAAGGGTAAGGGCATCGTTTTGGACTAGAGATCCCGCTTGATGCTAGGGGACGCTTTTGGCTTTAGTAGCTCTTGGAGTTTGACTGATAGTTGGGTAGTTTAATCCCAAACGCCATGCTCATTGTGTAGTTTGGAACTTAAACTTTTTGGTGGTCGAAACTCGTAAATTGTATTAAACTCGTAAAACGGCCAGTGTGAGCCCCGCCTGTAATACATTGATTTTATATTTGAAACAAGTTAGTTTTACATATTTGGATGTATGGTAAAAAGCATTTCGTCTAAAAGTGTCGGGAACTAGTCAATCTTTTTCGCATTTTGAGACTTTCCGGACAGTCCACTTTGGCGCGCCGCGCCCCTATCTGGCGCGCCGCGCGGGTATGCTGCACAGGGAATTTTTTTTTATTTTGTATTTTCGCGTGGTTTGGTCGAGGGTTGGTTTGGGTTGTTACAAGTGGTATCAGAGCATGGTCTAAGGGATTTAGGTGACTTGAGATATGCGCCTAGACTTAGACTTTTTGTGTGTGCGCTATGCGGGACTTGTAGGACTTTGGGTCGGATCGGTATTGGTTTGTGCATAGGTTTATGTAAACTAATCATGCGCTATTTGTTATGTATGTTTAGCGAGCATCGAGCGAGATGGACGTTGTACTAGCAAGTTAATGCGACGTGCTCGCGTAACAATGATTAGCTACCATTGTTACGGGCGCAAATCGTGTCGAACAAGCAATGTACGACGATTGTTGAGCAAGATGGGGTAGTGTGGTGTATATGTATATACATACGTGTTATGTCTTTTTGTTTCGCCGCTTAACCTACTTCGTTTTATAGAATGAAGACGAGAAACGGACCCGATCATGAAAACGGAAGTACAAGTGAGGACGCCGAGTTTTCGGCCAAGGTTGAGGCCGTCTTTAAAAAGTTAAAAGCGGATTTTCTTACGGACGTCCGAAAAGTCTTCCAAGATTCGGTCGATGGGCAAGTGACCGATTTGATAAATGAACGAATGAAGGCCACTATCGAAGAGGCCCTTGATGCTAGAAACATTTATCCTCGTGGTGAAGGAGGTGAAGGAAGGCGGGACTTCCACTACAAGAATTTCAAGGACGCTCAACCCCCGATGTTTAATGGGGTACGAGATCCTTTAAAAAGTACATGTTGGATCTCCGACATCGAGGGAGCTTTCCGTACCTCGGAATGTCCTCCCTAGAAGAAGGCGAGGTATGGCTCTAGCATGCTACGAGAAGAGGCTAAGTTATGGTGGGATGATAAAATCAACTTGTATGGTGAGGAACAATGTATGGGCTTGACGTGGGAAGAGTTTAAGAAGGAGTTTTTCAAGGAATACCGAACTTCTTCCGATCTCGATAGAATCCGGGACGAGTTGCACCATTTGCAACAAGGCTCAATGGACTTAGTTACTCTTAAGTCTACATTCTTAGCAAAGACTCGTTTTTGCCCGGAATATGTTGGTGATGATCATAAGCTCATGAAGGATTTCTACCGTACTTTGAATGATGAGTACAAGGGGAAGATTAGTCGGGGTATGGCTAAGTCTTTTGATGAATTGTTCGAGTTGGCTCGGGGTTTTGAGCCGGAGATGCCAAGAAAGAGTGATTTCATGTTTTCCAAAAGAAAATTTGAAGGTTTTAGTTACTCTAACGCCTCAAGCAAGAAGAGCAAGAGCAAGAGGGGGGCCGAAAGTGTCAATAGTGCAAAGAAGGGCACTACCGGCGGGTTTTCTTATACGTGCTACAATTGTGGGCAACCGGGTCATATGGCTCGTGAGTGTCCGAAACCACGTTCCAGGAACAAAGTCACTTGTTTTAATTGCGGCAAAGAAGGGCATAAGAATAGTAGAGATTTCAAGATTCATGGATAACATTTCATGTAATACATATGTAATACACAAAACCATGATTGATGACAAAGGAATGTCGAGAACTTCAGAAATCATGGTGTCGCATTTAAATGTGGTGGCGGAATTGGATAGTACTTAGGAGAGTGAGCAGAGTTCTTAGATTGGCTTGACATTCTAAGGAAGATTAAAGAATTTAATAACCATAGTTTCTAAGTTATAGTGCAGCATTTATCAATTAAAGGCAACAATTAAAGGTATTATGGTTAAGGAAAGTTGTAGTCCTACATTGCTAAGGTACCTAATTGTATAAGGCACACATAAAATGAAATCCTGGTTCTCTACAACAATACTGCTCTGATACCAATCTGTCACACCAACAAATAGGGCCTGGGGTATTTGTGACTAATTATATCAAATCACGGTTGTATAAACGAGAACGACTCTATATGAGACGTTTTATTAAGTTTTGCAGCGGAAGATAAATAGATTACATTAAATGTTTTTAAATGAATTGGTAAGTGATGCATGAAGACTACAAGCATGGCAAGAAATCATCATCAAAGCAGCAGATATACAGCGGAAGCAATATTTAAGTACCTGAGAATAAACATGCTTAAAAAGTCAACACTAGGTTGAGTGAGTTCATAGGTCTGTCATAAATAATGATTTCAGTAATAGATCACAAGATTTAATAAAAGACGATAAATCATGTATATCAATCAAAAGTATGCCACCAATTGACCTAAGGTCAACAGTACGGGACGTTACTCCGAATAGCGCTATTTATAATAATTTCGTTTGTCACTTCATTATCTAGCAATTAATGATATTACAAAGCAGGGATTTGCATGTTTCATATGAATACAATAACATGTTACATATCAACATAATAAAAGTACTCATGTTGGTCGCATAATAGTTTGTACTTGTGTCTATCATTTATAAAAATAGTACATGTATTCTCAGCCCAAAAATATAGATAAAAAGGGAGTTATGAAAACTCACCTTAAATAGCAGTTGAAGTATTCCATGCAAGAAGGAAAGTAAAGCAAGTAAGTGATCTGGATATCAACCTAGAGGTATAACGTTTGATTAGTTAATGTCTAACTTGACATAGAGTATGTTTATTAATATATAAACTATATTGACAGTGACGGTTTTCGAGAAAAGTTCCTATTTCTCAAAAGTTTCTATTTTTGGAAACCTACTATTTATGGAAAGCGTCCACTTATAGTAAGCTTCTATTTTAAGAATGTTCAGGTTATAATTCTTAACAAAGATGTTGTACAATCTCGTCCAAACTTCGTCGCTAACATGCAAGTCACTCGAATGATCTATTGTTACCGAGCGGCCCAGGATCTCTTGACCAGAATCTAAGTCTTGGCATTCGAGATCCACAAGCGTCCCATAATGATAACAAGGATCACCCTAGGCCACAAGTAGCGGTGATGTTTGTAGTCTTTGTACGCTATCTTTAATTATAACCTTCACGTTAGGTGCGTATATACATATATATTCATTAAATCGATTTTAATTATAATTCTTATATATTAATTCATAAAAATACTTTTGTAATTTTTAGTAACATATATTACTAATTATAACATGTTATTTATTTTAATTTTAATTGCATATAATTTATAACATTATTTACATAGTTCGGTAAAAAATAATAAACCGAAGTAAAAAGTAAAAAAGTAAAAAGTAAAAAGTAAGAAAAAAATACTTACTAGTAGTAATTCTTCAAAGAGAGAATGAGAAAATTTTTGGTGTGAGTTTGAATGAGAAATGGGGGGTATTTATACTTGAAAAAATTAGGTAAAAAGAATAAAATAATTAAAAATATATATATTTTAATTTTTAATGGGATTTTAAATTTCAAAAGTATTAAATGTTAGGTCATGGGATAATGCACAAAATAAAATAATAAAAGTAGTTTTCCATTATAATTTTTAATTAAAAAGTAATTTATTTATTTATTTATTTTTTTAAATTCATTTATTTTAAGGAATTTTTTTTATATATATTTTTTTTAAATAAACAAATTGATTTAGTACTTTTCCAAGAATATTTGTTTTAATTTTTATTTAATTAATAAATACGAATTTTGCATAAAAATAATAAATAATTCGGTATTTTATATTTTTAATAATAATTATGATTTTAATTATTAAACTATAGTTTTAGTAAGTTTGTAAATATAATTTCATTTATATATAATTGGATTTATTATATAGTTAAGTATATAATACATTAACTAAATAATAAAAGTGATACAAAGTTTATATACTTAGTTAAATTATGTCAAATTATATAAATTAATAATATATTATTTATTTAAGCGTACGTTGTTGACTAAAAATTACTATTCGGTCAATATTTAATTGTATATAACAACCCTTAATACATATAGTCAGGCAGATAACCCTAGGGTTAATTCAGTAAATTTAGAAGTCGAAAAGTGAGGGTTGTTATACACGGTTTGATACATTTGATCCAACACCACCAACTAAAGAACCCCCAAGTAAATAGGTTGTTGATAAATACCTTTTGTATCTAAAACTATATATTTGGTATGGTATATTTGGTCTAGTATATTGTCTGTATAAATAGGATAGAAAAACTGGATAGGCGTACGAATGTCCTTGCGTCTTTGCGTACTAGTTTTTGTAGGCGCAAGATTGTCTTTGCGCCCTTGCGTCCCTTTTTTTGTAGACGCAAGGTTGTCTTTGCGCCCTTGCGTCCCATTTTTTGTAGGCGAAAGGTGGTCTTTGCGTCCATGCGTCCCATTTTGTAGGCGCAAGGTGTTCTTTGCGCCCTTGCGCCTCAGTGTGCAAAGGTGCAAGGACTATTTTGCTTACATGCGTTTGATGGTCAGGTAGGCGCAAGCTACGCCTTGCGCCCTTGCGCGACTGCCTTAATATTAGGTATTGGAACATGAATTCCGATTGCACATAAACCACACATAAAATACATTAAATAATCCTAAACGAAATGGGAAATCACACCTAAGATACATTAAATAATCCTAATCGCTCCCTAAATTGAACGTTGAATAAAATTGAGAATGATAAGTTTTAAAATCTTTGACTTTATCTTTACACTTCAATTTTGAGGCCGATTGTCTTACTACCTTTTTAGAAGTAGATTCACCTGTTCGTTCAAAAGGTGCACTGCACGTATTCCTACCGTGACCTGGTTCTTTGCAGCGAGTACATGTTCTTTTTGTTTTGGAAGTTTCTTCACCTTGTGTAGGTTTACGATTTGTACTTTTCGGGCGTCCAGGACTTCTTTTCACTGGAATGGGGGGGGGGGGTTACAATTTGTAAAACGTCGGGCCCCGGATCTGACCATTCTGATCGATGGGGTAAAGGAAGGATGTGTTCAGCATACGTATTTATATAAGTTTCGGTCGTGAACCAACGTGATACATAACAAGTAACATCCTCTACTTCGAAGCGTCATGCTACTGCAATAACATGTCCGCAAGGTATGCCCAATAATTGCCACTGGCCACATGAACATACTCTATCTTCTAGATTAACCATCCCATTTTTTTCGTCCATCACGAACTTCTATTAGATTGTTTGTCGATGGGATTGTTTGCCACCTTCTAGATTTTTTCGTCCTTTTGGCTAGATTACGTTCAGCATATGGAGTAACCGTGGAAGTAAGACTAACCGATGTGTTCCGATGTTTGAAATACCAATCATGTACTGAAGCGCGGAAAAATTCCAATAACATGCAAACAGGTAGTTTTCGAGCATGTTTACTAAGTACGTTGATAGACTCTACATTGTTGCTAGTAAGATATGAATACCTAACATGTTCAACTCTATTTCTGGAAAATTTGTGGAAACCAACGTCTTCTAGATATTTGTAAGTCGCTTTCAATCTTCTTTGAAATACACTAAGATGATCCTGAAAATCCAACGCATGGTAAGCCTTAACCATTTTCCAATAGTGCCATTCGAAATACTTTAATTTACTGAATTTTCCCTTGACATTCATGAACAAATGACGTGCGCAAAAAGCATGAAACGGTTCGGGAAAGACATTTGAAATACCATGTGCTATTGAAGGGGCACGACCAGATATACAAGTAAGCTCTGACATACGATCACCCATACCACAAAGCGTTAAATGATCTCTTAGGTTGCCAAAAAACCATGACCAAACCTCGTTTGTCTCGCCTTCACCAATTCCATAAGCCAATGGCAAAATTCCATTATTACCATCCATTGCAACAGCAACTAAATTAGTCCCCAAATACCCTGATTTCAAATGCGCACCATCGACTATGATTATCGGACGACAACATTGAACAAATGATCGAACCTGCATGGTAGATTTACAAAATAAGTAAACAAAAAGCAAGACGCAAGGACAAATTTGCGTCTGTCTACTCCTGTAGTTAACGAGGCGCAAGACAAAAAAAATGCTCAAGGCTGCTATTGCGCCTTGCGTCCTCTATGATCTTGAAGACGCAAGGACTTTCTTACACCCTTGCGCGTGGGTTGGTAGGCGCAAGGAATACCTTGCGACTGGTGCTAGACGGATGCAACCATACGCAAGGGAGCAAGACACACCTTGCGTATGGTTGCAACCATACGCAAGGGCCATAGAAACAAACAAAGTCATTTAGTTTTACCTTGCCGTCTACCAGAATGATAAATAAAAGCAATAATTATTTTAATACTTACAACTACGCCAAGAGAATAGTAACACATCAGAAATTTATTTTCCTTGTTAGTGATCACATTAGTTACACTTCCCGGGTTGTGGATCCTGATGTTATATAGGTAAATTGGAAGCATTTGGAATGAGTCATCACTACTGCCATGTAGCATTTGTAATGTATGATATTTGGCCCTTCATGCTTGATTGTAAGATATGCTCACACCAAACCAGTTGCCTATATCCTCGTGTATATCTTTCGATTTATATTCTCGATTTGCAGATTTGAAAGAATCCATAAGAATACTACCAACACCTTTTTGCTTGCATGTTTATTGTTTTCCATAATTTGTGTGCGTGAACATGTGTGTACGTCATGCAATTTTTTAACCATAAAGTTCTCAGTGTGTCTTATTTTGTAAGCACTACATTTTCAATCACAGTTTGGCAACATACATTTAGCTGTGTATCGAGATTTGTCTGACTTTACCGGCTTGATTTGGAAGTTTTCTTCAAGGTATTTTCTATACAGATGGTTTATAAAGTTATCCTTATTCAAAAACGTCTGACGAACTTTAATTAAATCAGATACCTGATACGTGGTTGGTATTTGGGTGGTAAATTCAGGATCTTCCTCTTACTGACTCAAAAGACGTGACATATATTCTAGAATAAATCTTGCTTTTCTTCATCTTCATCTTCATCTTCATTGTCTCCGTCTTTTGCTTCATCCGAATTACTAGATGCGACAACAGATTCGAACGGGTGGTCTGTTTTTTTAGTTTTGCATATGTTCTCAACACCATGGTTAAACAAATCAAACTCTTCTGTGTTTGGAGGTGGTACTTCAGGCAGATCCTCTTCTAAATTGTTATTATAGAGGTTTGGTTCTAGCAGGTGTGTTTCTGGGTTTTGTTGGTGATGGTGTGTATCATGGTTTGGTTGTGGGTGGTGTATTTTTTGGGTTTGGTTGTGGGTGGTGTGTTTCTGAGTTTGGTTGTAGCTGGTGTGTTTCTAAGTTTCGTTGTAGCTGGTGCGTTCGTACTCTCTCGACAATATAATTATCAATAGAGGCGTTTGTGATTGCGTATTGTAAAAACTCATGAAAGTCTTCATAATCATCCGTAATATCAAAAACATGATTATCTACCAAATATCTCATTGAAACAGGTTCATTGAGTGTCATATTTGTGACACCGCTATATTTTTATTTTTTTTATACATACGTGGCGGAAGCATAATATTACTTAAATACGATATCCACATTAACTATTGTTAATACAACCTGTGTCACGTGTCATTACAAAATACTTGTTTATACGGAGAAGACATATTTACAATAAGTTTACAAAAGATTATTGTTTTCATAAAACAAGACAACATCAGAGTTGACTCCTGTCAAACATAACATCACCATGCCCGTCTTCTCCCAAAAGCAATATCTACAAGCTACAACCTGCAGGGAGGAGATGGAGGAGAATTAGCACGAAGCTAAGTGAGTACGACTAACTACAGGCCATAGTATACATAAGTGTTATACTAATCATGTCACTTAGTCTAACACACAAACATCACCCAAGTGCCGTCTACAGAGACACTGGCGGCTAGGCCAAACCATTAACCACCAGCTGATCGGACTGGGGCTTACCAGAAGTTCCTCCACCACCGTATGTATATACATAATCCACACGCGACGGACGCGTCATTCACATATATATACACCACAGCTGTCTAGGCTACCACAGAGGAACCCAACTCGCAGGTTGATCTCTTCTACCGAGGCCACCACACAATAGGGACGCACTGGGCTCCAGCAGACAAGCATCAACCAACATGCAGTCATCACAATGTACTAACTAACCACAATAATAAGTATATCTAACAAGCATGACAATCATAATATAACATGCTTCTATATACTATATTCTCCAGTTAGTCCCACTCACTAAATACCAGCAAACGAGAAGGTGTTCAGCTATCTAATCACTGAACCTTCTCTTTCTCCTTTTCTCCTGAGAAATACATATACACGAGTTAGTTTATGTCCATAAACACCAAATAACACAATACAGAAAATTTTATCAGAAAACTGTCCGCTAAAGATTTTCTACTTAACACTTATGCACTTTCAAAATTTACATCATAAACATCAAAATACAAACGGGTAGCATAACGGCTAAAAATCAACACTTTGGTAAAATATTCTGCCCTGGAGACTCAGTCGGTCGACTGACTCTTACAGTTGGTCGACTGTCGACACAATCGGTCGACTGACCTTCCCAGTCGGTCGACTTATTTGGTATTTCCACAATCGGCCGAAAGTCAAACTCAATCGGTCGGTTCACTCGCCAGTCGGTCGGTTGTCTGTCAGTCGGTCGGTCCACTACATCAGTCGGTCGACTGTCAACCGACAGTCGGCCGACCGTGTTCATCATCTGCAGATTCTGAACACAACCTACGGACTTCAAGCTAAATTCACCAAAACTCGATCTAGAGCTCGTTTTCGACACCAAAACTTACCACAACGCAATTACTACATGTTATAGACTATAAACCCACAAAGTTTGGACCATAACAACATTAAATCCATGGATTTTGACACAAAATCAAGCTTTTGAACAAATACACTTAAAAACACCATTTTAACACTAAATTGATCATGAAGGCTCATGATTCATACCTTAAAAGAATCAGTAGAGTGTAAAGAACGTGATTTCAAGACCAATTCGAGCTCAAGATCAACAATGAGGAATTAGGGTTTGGTAGGTAATGGAAGTGAAGGTACGAGAGTGTTTTGGGAAGGATCTGGAAAAATGCAAGAGAGAGACAACACTAGTTACGTAATTGGGTTAATTTCCCACACCGTGCAACACACGGGTATTTATCAGTTATCTGATATCTTTCGTACAACATTTGGCAACCCAAACGAAGTCCAAATTAAATAAACAAACCAGTTCTGTGACCCTTGTCACAAACTGGTCCTAACCACATCATTAAATAATAATAAATATTAAATAGAAATAAAAGCATATAATAACGCAATACAAACTTAGGGGGAAAATAGTAATCTTACAACTAGGCCCGATTGAGGATGTTACAAATCTACCCCCCTTAAGAAGATTCCGTCCTCAGAATCTGGTCAAGGTCAAACAAATGGGGATAGCGCGCCCTCATTAACTCCTCAGTTTCCCACGTCAAGTTAGAACCTAAACTGTGCCACCATTCTACTAACACCATAGGAATCTGTTTCTTTCTTAGCTTTGTGACTTTCGTGTCCACTATTCTAACCGGCTCTTCTACTAACTTCTTAGTTAAATCAACTTTCAAATCCTTCAATGGAAGAATCTGACTTTCATCGTCTACTTTACACTTTCTTAAATAACAAACATTGAACGTGTTGTGTATTCCTGCTAACTCTGATGGAAGATCTAAAACAACAGTCTGATCATTCAAAATTTCTTTGATCGGAAATGGTCCAATAAATCTCGGTGCTAGTTTACCACGCTTACCAAATCTGATCACCCCTTTCCACGACGAAACTTTCAGATAAACACGATCACCTACATTAAATGTCACCGGATGTCTGCGCGGATCAGTATACATCTTTTGTCGGTCTCTGGCTGCTTTTAACTTCTCACGTGCAATTTTGACTTTTTCTGCAGTTAACTGAACAATTTCGGGACCTGCAAATTGTTTCTCACCTGCTTCTAACCAACATGTCGGAGTTCTACAGGTACGACCATACAACATTTCATATGGCGGCATTCCAATACTCGAATGATACGAATTGTTGTAAGAGAACTCTATCACTGGAAGATGCGAATCCCAAGAACCACCATATTCTAAGACACACGCTCTCAACATGTCTTCTAATGTCTGAATCGTCCGTTCACTCTGACCGTCTGTCTGTGGATGATATGATGTACTTAGATTCACACGTGTACCCAAATTCTGTTGTAAACTATTCCAGAAGTTCGATACAAACCTAGTATCTCTATCGGAAACTATTGACAACAGTATACCATGTCGACTAACGATCTCTTTCAAGTACAATTTTGCCAAATCACTTAACGAAGCTGTTTCACGAGTAGCTAAAAAGTGAGCACTCTTTGTTAAACAATCCACTATCACCCAGATCATGTCGTGTCCTTTCTGGGTTCGGGGTAACTTGGTTACAAAATCCATCGTTATATGATCCCATTTCCACTGAGGAATTTCTAACTGTCTTAGAGATCCATACGGTTTATGATGTTCTGCCTTAACTTGTGCACAAATATGACATTTTTTGACAAAATTTGCAACATATGTCTTCATTGTCGGCCACCAATACAATGTTTTCAAGTCTCTATACATCTTTGTACTACTTGGATGCACTGATAATCTCGATTTATGCGCTTCGGTAAGGATTAAATCCCTCAAATCTCCAAGCATAGGCACCCAAATTCGATCTTTGTAGGTCTTTAATCCTCTAAAATCATTGCATAGGTCAAATTTTCTTTTATTCATTTGTTCAGTCTTTAGGTTTTCATCATTCAAAGCTACTAACTGAATGGTTTTCAATCGATCAATCAAATCTGAAACTATCTCAATTCTCATAAATCTAACGTTTTCGATGGTTTTCTTGCGACTCAAAGCATCTGCGACCACATTTGCTTTACCCGGATGGTACTTAATCTCATAATCGTAGTCTTTAATCAATTCTAAACATCGACGTTGACGCATATTTAATTCTTTCTGCGAAAAGATATATTGAAGACTCTTATGATCTGTATAGATTTCACAATGTGTACCATACAAATAATGTCTCCAAAGCTTCAAAGCAAACACAACTGCAGTTAACTCTAAATCGTGAGTAGGGTAGTTTCGTTCATGATTCTTCAATTATCGTGAAGCATACGCTATAACTTTATTTCTCTGCATCAAAACACAACCCAGACCTGCACATGACGCATCACAGTAGACCACAAAATCTTCTGTTCCCTCTGGTAAAGCTAAAATCGGCGCTTGACATAACAACTGTTTGAGAGTCTGAAAAGCCTTTTCTTGTTCATCAGTCCATCGAAAGGCTACATCTTTTCTAGTTAACTTATTCACTGGACCTGCTATTTTAGAGAAGTCTTTGATAAATCGGTGGTAATAACCTGCTAAACCCAGAAAACTCTTAATTTCTGTCGGCGTTTTCGGTGAGTTCCAATTCATTACGGCCTCTATCTTAGACTGATCTACTTTAATACCCTGTTCACAAATCACATGACCCAGAAACTGTACTTCCCGTAACCAAAATTCACACTTAGAAAACTTAGCGTACAACTGTTCCTGTTTCAGAAGTTCTAATACCAATCTCAAATGTGTAGCATGATCATTCTCGGTTTTCGAATATATCAAGATATCATCTATGAAGACAATTACAAACTTGTCAAGATACTGACGACACACCCTGTTCATTAAATCCATAAACACTGCTGGCGCGTTTGTTAACCCGAATGGCGTAACTAAAAATTCATAATGACCATATCTAGTTCTGAACGCTATTTTCGGTATATCGTTCTCTGCAACACGTACTTGATGATACCCTGATCGTAAATCAATCTTTGAAAAGTAAGAAGCACCCTGTAACTGATCGAATAAATCATCTATTCTCGGTAAGGGATACTTATTCTTTATTGTTCTCTTATTCAAATCACGATAATCTATACACATACGATGCGACCCTTTTTCACAAACAACACAGGAGCACCCCATGGTGAAGAACTTGGTCGGATAAACCCCTTATCTAACAATTCCTGAATCTGAGACATCATTTCTCGGATTTCTGATGGAGCTAATCTGTAAGGAGCTTTTGCAACTGGCGTAGCACCTGGAATCAAATCAATTTTATACTCTACTTCACGTACTGGAGGTATCCCTGGTAAATCATCTGGAAATACTTCGGGAAATTCTGACACAACGGGAATATCGGTCACCTGCTTCTTCTCTTTCTTAACATCAATCACGTAGGCTAAGAATGAATCACACCCTTTTGTTATTGCCTTCTGAGCTTTCATTAGGGAAACCATAGGAAAGTTAAATCCACAGCGCTCTCCCCTAGCTATCACTCGGGATCCATCGGCCAAACGGAAAGAAATCATATTCTTATCACACTTAATATTAGCCCTATTAGCTCTTAACCAATTCATACCTATGACTACATCAAACCTAGGTATAGGCATCAACAAACAGGTTAAAGGAAAGGAATGACCGTCAATTTCGATTGTAATTCCAGACACAGATGATGTGTATGGAACCATTTTACCATCAACTACTTCTATTCCCAAAGGCGCATCTAACATTCTAACAGGCAACTTCAACTTATCACAGAAGCCTAAGGACATAAAAGATCGATTCGCTCCAGAATCAAATAACACACGAGCTGGCAAGGAATTAACCAAGAACATATCGGTAATGACATCATCGGTAGCGGTTGCAGTGTCTACCGTCATCTGAAATGCTCTTGCCTCTGCTGTTGGAGGATTCTTTCTCTTCTGCCCGGCAGTAGAAGCAGAAGATCCCCCGGAAGTAACTGACCTCGCCCCTGACCCTGCCCCAGAACCGGATCTTGACGCAGATGTACAATTAGCAGATCTATGCCCCTCTTGATGGAAACTCCAACAAACATTAGACTTAAATGAACAAGCTGTTGATTCATGACCTAACACTCCACATTTCAAACACCTTCTGGTCATTGGAGAACACGGACCAACATGGGTTGACTTACAAACATTACACCACCCAGACTGATTTGAACCTGACCCACTCATACCAAACTTACTTTTCTGTTTAAACCCACCTGACTTCTTACCACGAAATCCTGATTGCTTATTTGATTGCTGAACAGACTGACCACCCGATTGACTTTCTGATTTTCCTCCAAAAGATCCACTTTTTGAACTTTCTCTTTTCGCTGCCATGATATCACCTTCAGTAATCTTCGCCATCTCATGAGCCTGTGCCAAGGTTGTTGCAAATCTCGCAACTGTTATATATTCTGGCTTAATCACCCGCATAAAATGCTGAATCTTATCTTTCTCAGTTGGTACCCACTGTTGAACGAACCTTAGCTTAGATGTGAAATCTCTGAAAACCTCATCAATCGTCATACTTTCTGTCATCTTCATACTCAAAAACTCGGTTTTCAATCTTTCCATCTCATACTCAGAACAATACTGCTCACAAACTTTAGCAGCAAATTGTTCCCAGGTTATTTGACTGATCTGTTCTTTGGGTAAATATGCAGTAATAGAATCCCACCACTCCATTGCTTCACCTTTGAGAAGTCTACTAGCAAACAGTACCATAGATTCAGGCTCACAAAAACATGCTTCCAACGCTCTCTCTACTTCTCTTAGCGAATTAAGGGTCATTGTAGGGTTTGTGTGACCACTGTACTCAGGAGGTTTGTAGTCCATAAATTTTTTATAGGTACACTTCCTTCTTGTCTCAGGGACTTGAAATGGATACATCATTTGATTAGGAAAAGTCTGGTTAAACGGGAATGGCATTGCGAGGTTTTGATAGGTGGTTTGAGGAAACTGTGACTGAGAACTGCTGAAAGGACCTATTCATATACATTATAAATGATTCACAATAGTTGATTACATTGCGAGGTATTTGACCTCTATATGATACATTTTACAAACATTGCATTCGTTTTTAAAAGACAAACTTTCTTTACATCGAAAATTGACAGGCATGCATACCATTTCATAATATCCACTATCCAACTATAAATTGATTTATTAATAATATTTGATGAACACAATGACTCGAATGCAACGTTCTTCGAAATATACTATGAAAGACTCCAAGTAATATCTTTAAAATGAGTAAATGCACAGCGAAAGATTTCTTTAACACCTGAGAATAAACATGCTTTAAAGTGTCAACCAAAAGGTTGGTGAGTTCATTAGTTTATCATAATCATTTATTTCCATCATTTTAATAGACCACAAGAATTTCATTTCCAGTTCTCATAAATATACGTCCCATGCATAGAGACAAAAATAATCATTCATATGGTGAACACCTGGTAACCGACATTAACTAGATACATATAAGAATATCCCCTATCATTCTGGGATCCTCCTTCGGACATGATATAAATTTCGAAGTACTAAAGCATCCGGTACTTTGGATGGGGTTTGTTAGGCCCAATAGATCTATCTTTAGGATTCGCGTCAATTAGGGTGTCTGTTCCCTAATTCTTAGATTACCATACTTTAATAAAAAGGGGCATATTCGATTTTGATAATTCAACCATAGAATGTAGCTTCAATTACTTGTGTCTATTTCGTCAAACATTTATAAAAGTGCATGTATTCTCAGTCCCAAAAATATAAAGGGTAAAAAGGCAAATGAAACTCACCATACTGTATTTCGTAGTAAAAATACATATAACGTCATTGAACAAGTGCAAGGTTGGCCTCGGATTCACGAACCTAAATTAATTATATATATTTATGTGTTGGTCAATATTTGTCTAACAAATTAGGTCAAGTCATAGTGTACCACAATCCTAATGCTCGAGACTAATATGCAAAAGTCAACAAAAGTAAATTTGACTCAAAATAATTTCCAAAAATCTATACATGATTAATATATAGTTTAAATATCGTCGTTTTATATTTTTAAATATTTTTAAAAGATTTATTAGAGTAAATAATATAATTTATTTATTAATAAATAAAATTTTATATTAAATTTATATAATAAAATATACTTTTATATATATATTAAGTAATAAAATTTATAGGGTTCATTTAATATCATAAAGATAATATGATAGGTATTATTAAAGTAAGTTATTACACGTAGTAAAATATGTTTGTATCACATATTTATTTGATAAAATAATATTTATAATAATAGTAAGTAAAAGTTGTATTATTTTGTAATAATAATTATTATTATAAAAATATTAATATTTATAATTACTAAGATGACATTATGATAAAACGATAATTCTAATTATGATAACCTTAATATTTACGATAATTTTTAATATTATCTTTAAAATAATAATTCTATTTAAAATAATAATAATAATGATATTTTATAGTAACAATGACATTTCTATTAAAATGATAATTTTTGTTAAAATGATAGTTTTAATACTAACGATACTTTTAATAATAATAGTAATGATAAAAATAATAAGAACGATAATTTTATCTAAATCCATATCTTATAATATTTTAATTTCATCATGATACTCTTACTCATTATTTCCTAATCGTTTCGTTTAATAGCTTTTAATCGTATTTTATATCGTGTTCATAATAATGATAATAATAGTAATCAAAATAATTAGGTGTTACAAATATTTGTTTTAATTACACTAATATTAATAATGATAGTTACTATAACATTATTAACGATAATACTAATAATTATCTTAATGATAATATAGTAATAATAATAATAACAATAACAATAACCATTTTTAAATAATGATATATATATTAATAATGATAATAATAATAATAATACTAATAATAATAATAATAATAATAATTGGATAATAATAATAATACTAATTATAACTTTAACGATAATAACGATAGTAATAATGAAAAAAATAACAATTTTTAATGATAAATCCCTTTTATTGATAAAGATAATAATAATGATAATAATAAGATAAAACTAGAACGACGATAAAAACGACGATAATAATAATCATTTTTAATAAAAATATCGAAAATTCAATTGATTATAACTTCTAATCCGTTCATCGAAACCATTCGATATCTAAAGAAAAAGTTCTTAATTTTTCGCTAGCTTTCCAAGGACATGCATATCTTATACCTTATCTCAACCGCAAGTGTAACTAATTCAAGATTCAACCTAACCTGTCTAAGGGCAATATCAAAAGTACAAGCATGCATAATCCTAAATACTCGAGCACTAGTCAGGGATACACTATTAGTATGTAAAAGTTAAATTATGAGTACTCACGTATCAATATTGAGATTCAATATTGCAGGAAAGGTACGTAGACGCAACAGAAATGATAAACGCTATATTGACCTCACGAGCATACCCATGAACCATACTCAATCACCTCCATAGCTATAACCCATAATTTCCTTAATCCTATCCTACTCGAAAAACAATTTCGAAATCACTCGGACAGCACTCCGTCGTAATATTTTATGTATACTAATAATATCTTGAAATAATACAGAGTAAATATATATATATATATATATATATATATATATATATATATATATATATATATATATATATATATATATATATATATATATATATATATATATATATATATATATATATATATGTAAATCGATTGAGAGAGTTTAGATAAAAATATTTTCAAGTTTCTATGAAATAATGAAACCTATTGAATTCTATTTATAATAGATTTTTGAATTATTAAAGTATGAATTATTAAAGTGAATTATTAAAGTATGAATTATTAAAGTGAATTATTAAAGTATGAATTATTAAAGTGAATTATTAAAGTGAATTATTAAAGTATGAATTATTAAATTTAAAGTAAAGTAAAAATAAAGTAAATGTAAAGTTTAAATATAGTCTAAGTATAAAACTATGTACGTATAATACGCGTATAAATATATATAATATTAATTTAAATCGTTATATATATTTAATAAAATAAAATATAAATATCGTTATCTTTATCATACTAGTTAAGTAATGAGTTGTCAAAAGTGGTTCTAGATATTTATAAAAGTTATATACGTTTTAATAATAAAGTTCTTTTTAAACTGAAAACGTTTTTGTACTTTTGAAACTAAATAGATCAATCGAGTCTTTATGAGATTCAGTCTTCCACTATCCTTTGTCTAGTTCTCAATGATTGACAATTTGTTCTTATTTATAAATCACTTTACCATTTTCCGAATATTGTTAAAATGGAAAGATTTCTCAAATCAACGTGGGCCTTTCAACAGAGACTTGTAATCATAATTCAATATATCTGATAATTCAATCATTTGATCTTATCTTCTAATTCCATTGATAAACATTTTGAAACAGATACAATCATATAAAGTATTTAATCTAATATTTTGTTTACGTTTCAAGTTATAATATATATACACATATACATATATAATCATATTCGTTTAATGGTTCGTGAATCGTTGGAACTTGGTCGAGGTTGAATGAATGTATGAACATAGTTTAAAATTCTTGAAATTTAACTTAACAAATATTGCTTATCGTGTCGGAAACATATAAAGATTAAAGTTTAAATTTGGTTGGAAATTTTCGGGTTGTCACAACTGCCACCAGCTTGAGTATAAAATTTAGGAGGAAAGGTTGTCTTCAACGCAGTGGTATTAGGGTTCCATTGCGCCCGTTCTTGTTCTAATTCTTTGATTCTCTCTTGAGCTTCTAATAACCGACTTTGAAGTTCTATTACTTCTTGAGAAGTTTCTTCTTCTGAAGACACATGTCCATCTTCGTCAGGGGCTCTAAAAGTACCAGTTCTAGGGACAGTAGGGCCAGTAGCGTTTGCTTCATTATCTGCCATTACTGCACTACCACAACACTCACACCAAAGCTTAGTATAAATTCTGTTAGTACTAACAACTAACACATATCCTGTCCTAATACTCACTTAACCCATCCCCAGCATGTTATGTTTGACATGACTCTTCTAAGTTTGGGAACATGACATGTAGATCACAATGCACATGCTGCCAAACTCAGCTCTGATACCAACTTGTGACACCGCTATATATTTTTTTTTTATACATACGTGGCGGAAGCATAATATTACTTAAATACGATATCCACATTAACTATTGTTAATACAACCTGTGTCACGTGTCATTACAAAATACTTGTTTATACGGAGAAGACATATTTACAGTAAGTTAACAAAAGATTATTGTTTTCATAAAACAAGACAACATCAGAGTTGACTCCTGTCAAACATAACATCACCATGCCCGTCTTCTCCCAAAAGCAATATCTATAAGCTACAACCTGCAGGGAGGAGATGAAGGGAAATTAGCACGAAGCTAAGTGAGTACGACTAACTACAGGCCATAGCATACATAAGTGTTATACTAATCATGTCACTTAGTCTAACACACAAACATCACCTAAGTGCCGTCTACAGAGACTCTGACGGCTCGGCCAAACCATTAACCACCAGCTGATCGGACTGGGACTTACCAGAAGTTCCTCCACCACCGTATGTATATACATAATCCACACGCGACGGACGCGTCATTCACATATATATACACTACGGCTGTCTAGGCTACCACAAAGGAACCCAACTCGCAGGTTGATCTCTCCTACCGAGGCCACCACACAATAGGGACGCACTGGGCTCCAGCAGACAAGCATCAACCAACATGCAGTCATCACAATGTACTAACTAACCACAACAATAAGTATATCTAACAAGCATGACAATCATAATATAACATGCTTCTATATACTATATTCTCCAGTTAGTCCCACTCACCAAATACCAGCAAACGAGAAGGTGTTCAACTATCTAATCACTGATCCTTCTCTTTCTCCTTTTCTCCTGAGAAATACATATACACGAGTTAGTTTATGTCCATAAACACCAAATAACACAATACAGAAAATTTTATCAGAAAACTGTCCGCTAATAATTTTCTGCTTAACACTTATGCACTTTCAAAATTTACATCATAAACATTAAAATACAAACGGGCAGCATAACGGCTAAAAATCAACACTTTGGTAAAATATTCTGCCCTGGAGACTCAGTCGGTCGACTGACTCTTACAGTCGGTCGACAGTCGACACAATCGGTCGACTGACCTTCCCAGTCGGTCGACTTATTTGGTATTTCCACAATCGGCCGAAAGTCAAACTCAATCGGTCGGTTCACTCGCCAGTCGGTCGGTTGTCTGTCAGTCGGTCGGTCCACTACATCAGTCGGTCGACTGTCAATCGACAGTCGGCCGACCGTGTTCATCATCTGCAGATTCTGAACACAACCTACGGACTTCAAGCTAAATTCACCAAAACTCGATCTAGAGCTCATTTTCGACACCAAAACTTACCACAACTCAATTACTACATGTTATAGACTATAAACCCACAAAGTTTGGACCATAACAACATCAAATCCATGGATTTTGACACAAAATCAAGCTTTTGAACAAATACACTTAAAAACACCATTTTAACACTAAATTGATCATGAAGGCTCATGATTCATACCTTAAAAGAATCAGTAGAGTGTAAAGAACGTTATTTCAAGACCAATACGAGCTCAAGATCAACAATGGGGAATTAGGGTTTGGTAGGTAATGGAAGTGAAGGTACGGGAGTGTTTTGGGAAGGATCTGGAAAAATGCAAGAGAGAGACAACACTAGTTACGTAATTGGGTTAATTTCCCACACCGTGCAACACACGGGTATTTATCAGTTATCTGATATCTTTCGTACAACATTTGGCAACCCAAACGAAGTCCAAATTAAATAAACAAACCTGTTCTGTGACCCTTGTCACAAACTGGTCCTAACCACATCATTAAATAATAATAAATATTAAATAGAAATAAAAGCATATAATAACGCAATACAAACTTAAGGGAAAAATAGTAATCTTACAACTAGGCCCGATTGAGGATGTTACAATATTAAACTTATTAAGAACATTTTTCAACAATATTATTCGATTCATGGATTTTTGGGGTGTAATTGGGAGTTTTAACCGAATTCTAAAACAATCTAGGGGCAAATATATGGGAATGTTGTTAATAAACTGGAAAGAACTCCCACAATGTAGCGACCCCGACAAATCGTCAAGTGACGGCGTCGGCTACGTGGGTCCCATTACCTGATTATAAGTCTTTAAGATAACGTTTGACCAAAATATGTCGCCTTCATTTCAAAATAAAGATTGTTTCAAAGTTTACAAGAATTGTTCAACCAAAAGTTAAGTTACAACGTTATAGATACGATTGAAATCTAGGCGACACGGTTTAAAGTAAAGTCAAAAGACGCTCCATGAAATGCATGTATACTCGACATCGGATGCAAGTATCAAATAGTAAGCGGAAGCATGTTTCACATATCGTGCAAGACCTGAGAAAAACATAGAAATCTGTCAACGAAAACGTTGGTGAAATCATAGGTTTAAGTAAGTAAGTACAAGTGAACCACAAGATTTGCATCAATGAAATAATAGTAATACATTCCAAAAGTTTGTTTCACGAGCACCCAATTATCAAAGCTTAACATTCCTTCCATTGTATACCCCATCCATAGTGCTAGAACAAACACTGATTCTCGAAAATATATTTCATCCGTAGACGGTAGCGAACCGTCAAGGATGAGGGTTGTCAACCCATATGGCCATATAACATAAGTTCTCGCTTACACCCGGCAAGTGTAACTAATGATAATCGAATTGAGGATTTTTGTTCTAAACTCGTATGTAGAATGTTTGTTTTCCCGTTCTTGTGTTCACTTAGTTCAAAAGAATCGTTTATGTTTTCTCATCCCAAATATAAGTTCAAAAAGAGTAAAAGTGGGACTATGATCTCACCTTTGATTGCACGAGTATAAATGTACTTCACAAAGTAAACGTGTGCATGAATGTTGCTTAGCCTTGACCTAAACAAATAAGTTGTATCAATTAACCGGTTACGACACAAGGTCGGGTGAAATGTGTTCAATTAGTCCTATGGCTCAATACGACTTGAATAGTATAGCATGTGAATCACGTTGTCAAGTTTCATGCAAGAATCACGTACAAAAGCATGTTAGAACGATTGTATAAAAGTTTGGTTAAGTTTGACTAAAAGTCAAACTTGGTCAAAGTCAACGAAAAGTCAACACGTTCGGGTCGGGTCCCGAACTATTTTTCTAAGCTTAGAAGTCATATATGAGCATGTTGGCCAAGTTACATGTTAATCGGAGGTGCGTAGCATAGCAAACATTTTTCGAAATTTGACAAAGTATGTCAGAATCTGACCACGGCATATGCCGCGCCGCGGTCAGAGGTGTCGCGCCGCGACATTAGGCGTGGCCTGGTACCTGGTCAGTTTCAAATGTTCAAGTCTTGGTCAAAACTTCAAACAACCATAAAACGCAAACCGTAAACAACTAGAAGGCGTATCTTATACCGTTGGAAAGCTCTTTTGACAAGGAACACAACTAAACATGTATCATCAATCAAAAACATCATTTTCAACAACCGATTTCTCGTCAAGTAATCAATAAAAGTCTATTTTCAAATTTTCAAGTTCATCAAATGCATTTTGAGTTTCGGGAATCCAATTCTCACATATGATATACCGTTTTGAAGGTAATGAGGCATACATTACAACTAAACACTAACAATTAACATTCCATGGCATTCAAGCATTCAAAAATTCATGTCAAGAACCATCAAACCCTAGTCAAGAATCACAAAATCATTAATCATGTTTTTGAAGTTTTACAAATCAACCAATACATCAAAACGAAGCTAGTGATACTAGTAACACAATTAAAACATGAACTTTAACAATCTAACAACATTAACTCATCCAAAATCAAGGATTAAGCAAACCCATTTCAAAAACTCAAACTAGTTACTCAAAACAACAAATCGAGCAAGTAAATCATATATTCATGCTAGACACGAGCCATAGACACTAACTAACACAATTTCAAGTCAAAAACACGAATTTATAGAAATCTAGAGTTTTTAGAAAGTTACCCAAACTCGATGAAATTGGTACCAAAATGTAGAGGATGAAGAGAGGATCACGAATATGTAATTTGTTTTGAAGTTTGCTTCCAATCCCGAATTTAGATGATGATTTTATGAAGTTGGGGTTTGTGTGTGTGTTCTTGCTAGAGAGAAAGAGAGAGAGAGGGAGATGGTTGAATGGTGGTGATTGGGGTGGACTAGTTGACCTAGTCAACTAGTTTGCCCCGTGTCAATTTTAGTCCCTCGAGTTTAGAAGCGGGTGCGGGATTTAACCGATCGAATAATTTAAATTACACGAGAGTACGGGAGACGTTATCTTCCAACAACGAGAATATTTAAAATGTTACATAACAAAGGATACGAATCTAGATACGAAGGGTATTATTTAAAAAGAAAAAGACGGGCGTTAAAGTAATTTAACGGAAAAATGCGGGATGTTACATTATCCACACCTCAAAAGAAATTTCGTCCCGAAATTTAGTTGGAAGTAGTAGTCGATATCTCTTACTCGAGACTTTACGTTGTCAATGCTATGAATAAGTGAAAGTACGTTCTTGAGGGTTCTCATGAATTTGGATAGTCAGGGTTTTACGTTGCATTAAGGTTCGGTTTTTACGATCCCCAGTTTCAACTGGTTTTCCTATGAAGAGAAGTTTGTCATCGATAGTTGATGTATCCAGCAGGATTGCACGTTCCTGTTCCGCAGGGCACGTTTCTAAGTTTGTTACACGAAATGTAGGGTAAACGGAAACTTAATTGAGTCGGAAGTTCTAAACGGTAGGGAGCGGTTCCAATACGCCCCAAGGTTTCAAAAGGGTTAACATGTCGCGGGTTTAACTTTCCCTGATTCCCGAAACGGATTACACCCTTCCAAGGTGCGGGTTCTCAATATTACGCGGTTACACACTGGGATTTGTGAGGTTCTCCTCTAAGTTTGGTATAACTCTTCTGGCGACAATGGGTTGTCTCGAGCCCTTCTCGGACTTGAACGATCTCAATTGTTGTTTCTTGATGGAGTTCAGATTTCGGTGGTTGATGCTTTGGTTAAATGAACAGGGGTATGACATTAGCGGTCATATAAGGTTTCGAAAAGTGCGCGTGAACACACGAGTGGTAACTACTGTTGTAAGAGTGATCTACTAAAGGTGACAATACGAGTTTGTGAGATGTCTTTCCAAGACGTAAATCGTTCGTTTGCTCGGTTCGTCAGTTTGTGGGTGGTACGCGGTACTCATGTCTAAGCAGGTTCCCAAGGTTTCTTGTAAAACTAGAAGTGAAACGAGTATTTCGATACAGAATAATTGACAAAGATACACCGTGTTGGAATAGAATCTCTTAAGATACGTTTGAACAAGTTAGTTAGGGTTCGAAAAATGTTCGTTAGGACTATTCACCCTCGTGGCGAATACTTATGTAATATGAGGAGTTTCTCTATCCATGGAGAAATGTTACAAGGAGTTTCTTTAAACGGAAATGCGAACGGTAAAGATAGTAGTGAAATGAGGACTTAGAATAGGATGAGTTTACATCTCGAGGTTGCTATAACGTGCCTCTAGTTGTCAAAAGTTGAAGTCTGAAAGAGAAACGAGGTAGTACACGTAGTTGTATAGTTCGGGGTTGAATAATAGTTGACCGATTATCAGAAACACAAGGGCGTTAAGTCAAAGAAGAGTGAAGTATCGTTGGATTGTGTGTTATCTTAATTTCCAGTAATATCAGACGGTAACGGTGAAATAACAGAGGTATGTAGTGTGGTACGTGATGACAAGAATATTGATCGGATCCACAATTTAGTATTCGAATTCTTCGTGCAAAATAACGAATTTCCGTCCCGTTGATTTCGAGTCGAGGGAGTATGCCTTTCGGCGTCCAAGTAGAAATATTTCCATATTTGAGTCCCATCTGGTGTTGTACGAATTTAGCTAGAAATGTTGGTGTGAAGAATCACGCTCAAGGTTCGATCGCGGAGAGATTAAAGTCGTGTAATACGAGAAAAGTCAGAAATGAATCTTCGGTAACAACCGGTGAGATCTAAGATTTTTACGAATACAAGTCTGAGTTGGGAGAGTTTCCTGATTACATGTGGCTTGATTTCGAGATTGATTGTAATGCCTTGACCATTAACTTCATGGTCTAGAAAATTGGACTTCGTTCAACAGAAATTCTCACTCGGAGAATTTGGTATAAAGTTGCTCTTTTCTCAAAAGTTCGAGCGTAAGATGGTGATGTTGTTCGTTTTCCTTCTTTACTTAAATAAGTTAAGATGTCATCTATAAATACGATAACAGATTAGTCTATATGAATTTGCATACGCGGTTCAAGAGGTTTATGGATACGGGCGAGCCCTAAATAAATCAAGCGGTACTAAGAGAGATTTACAACTAACGTTGCGAGTTCGGAAAGTGGCTTAGGAGACATCGTCTCACTTAACCCCCAATTGATGATAACCGGAACGGAGGTCGATTTGGAACATACGGGATTCGTGCAAATAATCATGAGGTCATGGATGCGAGGGAGAGGGTATCGGTTTCCAACCGAAAATTACTCAGTTCACAATAATCTATACAAGATGATGGGGAAACATTTTTTTTTTTTTTTTTTTTTTTTTTTTAACGAATAGGTTCCGAGCTCCCTAGTTCTATAGGTGTCAAGTCAAAAGTCTTAACGTATTTCCTCCAATAAAATTTATAGGCACACAATATTTTTCCGTCGGTCACTTAAATCGTCTAAGTAGTATCTGGGGGAAAGAGGTGGAATATAAAGAGCATGAGTCAAATCCTTGGTTATAAAACGTCTAGCGGTAATCGAATCGAACAAGTATGAAATATACGGTTTGTTGTGAAGAAACGTACCCGTTACTAGTCCATCGTCGTTCCGGGCATCCTTGGTGTCGATGTCGAAGGTTCAACGGCGTGCGTTGGGGTTGATTTTCTTATTTGGGCACACATTCCTAAAATGACCCAGTTGGCCACATTCGAAGCAAGCACCCGTTCTGTGTGCGTTGGGCATCTTTCGAGCGACGGGTCCTTGGCGCCGGTGGCGAAACCTGCCACATCCTTCAAAGTGATGCTTGTGGCATTCGTCACAAAAAGGCAGTTTTCCGGCATAGCCTTTCTTGTCGTTGGAGGTAAAAGGCTTCTTGGCGGGGTTGTTGTTATTGTTGTGGTTGCTTGATTGAGAGGCTTCCCATGTTCTTTTGTTGTTACTCGGGTGGTTCTCGACCATTGGTGCCGGTGCTTCCATTTCATTCACCGTTTCTAAGGCTTGGCGGGCCATTGTTAAAGCCTCTTGTAGGTTAGTGGGTTGAGATGTCATTACCTTGTGTTGAATGCTCTTAGGGAGGCCATCCATGTAAAGTTCGACTCTTAGGGATTCGGGAGTCATGAGAATTGGACACATCGAGACTAGTTCGGTAAACCGTTGATTATAAGCCTTGAGGTCATTTCCGGCCGTTTTTAAATTCCTTAGACCCTGTTCGAGCCTTCGAGTCTCGTCGCGCGGGAAGTATTCGGTGATCATTCTTTCTCTTAATTCGGTCCAAGAGAGTGTGTGGGCTTCATCGCTTCCCACTAATTGTACATACGTGTTCCACCATGAGAGAGCAATACCGGTGAAAGTGAGGGTGGAAAACTTGACCTTATCTTGGTCTCGACAACCGCTTGTGTTAAAAACGGTCTCCATTTGTTCAAACCATCGGGTGAGAGTAACCGGTCCCCCGGTTCCATCGAAAGTGGGAGGATTGTACTTCATGAAGTTCTTGTAGGAGCAACCTTCGATTGAATTACCGGCTCCATGATTGTTGTTGTTAGAAAAGTGATCGGCCACGGCCGTACCCACGGCGGTGGTTATCATTCGTTGAAGAGCTTGTTCTAGAGTTTCGAGAGGAGTATTGTGTTGACCTTGGTGAGCCATTGTTCCTTCATGAGACAAGAATATCGTTGGTTAGTATTTTCAACAATACTAACCGTGGCATGGAATAAGGATAGAGAGAAAATTTTCCTTGACTCGCCTTAAATTCTCTATGTCATAATGTCGGAACGTCCATGTGAATCACCGTAATATAATCCCGGAAATTATATTACCCTGATTCTCATGTGCATTTAACATTACTTCATAAAGTCAAGGTGGCGCACCAACAAAATTTATCAACGTAAGATCAAGATCGAATACGAGTTAGATATGATAGAAGAGTTCGAGTATAAATGCACAATTAGTCAAATAATTCCTACTTCAGTCTATATGCCGGTTGTAGTCTAGATTCACCTATGTACCCTATGACTCGGGGTGAACACAAATGAACTCTAAATCCCTACAACCAAGGCTCTGATACCACCTGTTGCGACCCCGACAAATCGTCAAGTGACGGCGTCGGCTACGTGGGTCCCATTACCTGATTATAAGTCTTTAAGATAACGTTTGACCAAAATATGTCGCCTTCATTTCAAAATAAAGATTGTTTCAAAGTTTACAAGAATTGTTCAACCAAAAGTTAAGTTACAACGTTATAGATACGATTGAAATCTAGGCGACACGGTTTAAAGTAAAGTCAAAAGACGCTCCATGAAATGCATGTATACTCGACATCGGATGCAAGTATCAAATAGTAAGCGGAAGCATGTTTCACATATCATGCAAGACCTGAGAAAAACATAGAAATCTGTCAACGAAAACGTTGGTGAAATCATAGGTTTAAGTAAGTAAGTACAAGTGAACCACAAGATTTGCATCAATGAAATAATAGTAATACATTCCAAAAGTTTGTTTCACGAGCACCCAATTATCAAAGCTTAACATTCCTTCCATTGTATACCCCATCCATAGTGCTAGAACAAACACTGATTCTCGAAAATATATTTCATCCGTAGACGGTAGCGAACCGTCAAGGATGAGGGTTGTCAACCCATATGGCCATATAACATAAGTTCTCGCTTACACCCGGCAAGTGTAACTAATGATAATCGAATTGAGGATTTTTGTTCTAAACTCGTATGTAGAATGTTTGTTTTCCCGTTCTTGTGTTCACTTAGTTCAAAAGAATCGTTTATGTTTTCTCATCCCAAATATAAGTTCAAAAAGAGTAAAAGTGGGACTATGATCTCACCTTTGATTGCACGAGTATAAATGTACTTCACAAAGTAAACGTGTGCATGAATGTTGCTTAGCCTTGACCTAAACAAATAAGTTGTATCAATTAACCGGTTACGACACAAGGTCGGGTGAAATGTGTTCAATTAGTCCTATGGCTCAATACGACTTGAATAGTATAGCATGTGAATCACGTTGTCAAGTTTCATGCAAGAATCACGTACAAAAGCATGTTAGAACGATTGTATAAAAGTTTGGTTAAGTTTGACTAAAAGTCAAACTTGGTCAAAGTCAACGAAAAGTCAACACGTTCGG
The DNA here is from genome assembly GCF_046630445.1 of Rutidosis leptorrhynchoides. Lineage (NCBI taxonomy): Eukaryota > Viridiplantae > Streptophyta > Magnoliopsida > Asterales > Asteraceae > Rutidosis > Rutidosis leptorrhynchoides. The sequence continues at coordinate 126,766,696 of NC_092335.1, forward strand.
GTCGGGTCCCGAACTATTTTTCTAAGCTTAGAAGTCATATATGAGCATGTTGGCCAAGTTACATGTTAATCGGAGGTGCGTAGCATAGCAAACATTTTTCGAAATTTGACAAAGTAGGTCAGAATCTGACCACGGCATATGCCGCGCCGCGGTCAGAGGTGTCGCGCCGCGACATTAGGCGTGGCCTGGTACCTGGTCAGTTTCAAATGTTCAAGTCTTGGTCAAAACTTCAAACAACCATAAAACGCAAACCGTAAACAACTAGAAGGCGTATCTTATACCGTTGGAAAGCTCTTTTGACAAGGAACACAACTAAACATGTATCATCAATCAAAAACATCATTTTCAACAACCGATTTCTCGTCAAGTAATCAATAAAAGTCTATTTTCAAATTTTCAAGTTCATCAAATGCATTTTGAGTTTCGGGAATCCAATTCTCACATATGATATACCGTTTTGAAGGTAATGAGGCATACATTACAACTAAACACTAACAATTAACATTCCATGGCATTCAAGCATCCAAAAATTCATGTCAAGAACCATCAAACCCTAGTCAAGAATCACAAAATCATTAATCATGTTTTTGAAGTTTTACAAATCAACCAATACATCAAAACGAAGCTAGTGATACTAGTAACACAATTAAAACATGAACTTTAACAATCTAACAACATTAACTCATCCAAAATCAAGGATTAAGCAAACCCATTTCAAAAACTCAAACTAGTTACTCAAAACAACAAATCGAGCAAGTAAATCATATATTCATGCTAGACACGAGCCATAGACACTAACTAACACAATTTCAAGTCAAAAACACGAATTTATAGAAATCTAGAGTTTTTAGAAAGTTACCAAAACTCGATGAAATTGGTACCAAAATGTAGAGGATGAAGAGAGGATCACGAATATGTAATTTGTTTTGAAGTTTGCTTCCAATCCCGAATTTAGATGATGATTTTATGAAGTTGGGGTTTGTGTGTGTGTTCTTGCTAGAGAGAAAGAGAGAGAGAGGGAGATGGTTGAATGGTGGTGATTGGGGTGGACTAGTTGACCTAGTCAACTAGTTTGCCCCGTGTCAATTTTAGTCCCTCGAGTTTAGAAGCGGGTGCGGGATTTAACCGATCGAATAATTTAAATTACACGAGAGTACGGGAGACGTTATCTTCCAACAACGAGAATATTTAAAATGTTACATAACAAAGGATACGAATCTAGATACGAAGGGTATTATTTAAAAAGAAAAAGACGGGCGTTAAAGTAATTTAACGGAAAAATGCGGGATGTTACACACAACATAGATGAACAACAAATTTATCATCATTACGACAATTTATTAACAATTAAATAAGTGCAAATACCTTTACGTGCCTATAATCTCTGAAATTAATTTGAAATACTGGAATATGAGAGTGTTAATAAACTCTACCAGGGCCATTCTATATATCCCAACAAAATATTATCCGTAAAAATCTAAGAAATCCAACAAAATCTTATCCAGAAAATCGTATCTTGATAGGATAAGACGCAAGAACGCATGGCGCAAGGTCGCAAGACCAATGAATTTGCGCCTTGCGCGGGTCTGGTCGCAAGTTGTCTTGCGACTTGCGCGGGCATTTTGTCAACCTTTTTTTTTTTTTTTTAGCTCTGACGCAAGATAGTAGAAAAAATAGGCAAAAAAGTGATAATTCCAAAACTTTGTATAAAACAATGTTATCTAAAGTATAACAATGCAGTATAATATTTGAGTAAAAAGTCACGGTCTATCCCTCATTAAGGATCTAATATAGCTGAAGAATAGTAAACAACCCGTTTCGAAAACGATCAAACATACATTAAAATATCTTAGAGTAGGTACCAACTAAACGTCTAAAATTAAAAAATATATTGAAATAAATCTATATCACGTCGTGTGGGTCCTATAGGACCAACCGCTAATTTGTCAAGTATTTGAAATAATATTAGATCCCAATTCTCTTGCTTGTTCCAAGTGAATTTCCTCACTACACTCCATGGGAAACTAGCCACCACAATAATTCATAAATTTTGTTTATAAACTGAATTTTTTCTTTTCATTTTGCTTCACACAAACAATAAAGATTTAAACTTTAATGAATAAAAATGGATCTTGAAGATGAAGGATGGGTGAACATACCTTATGATGGGCTTCTTGAAGTCCATGATGATGGAGGTAGGAAATTTTTTTCAAGAAAGTTTGTTAGGAGTCCCAAAAAACTTTTCAATATGGATTACTTCAATTCCTCACGAAACTCGCAAGAATGTGTCGACTTCTCATTAAAAGATGATTCGATTTCACCAAAGAAATTAATCACTTTCCCAATTCAAATGGATGATCATCATGAAGAAGAGGTTAAAGAAATCACTAAGCTCCCAATTTTGATTGACAATGAGCTCAAAGAAGCTCAAGAAGCGGATATTGATCCGATCTTCCAAGTTTTCTTCAAGAAAGAAAATGAATTTGTCGAAATGAAAATGGATTCTCCGAGATCAGGTTCTCGGAGAATCACTTTACCTTGTATTGAAACAGACGTGTTTCAGTATGAGGACCAAAAAGATGAACATATGTTCAATTGCTCATCTCCATCAAAAGAGGTGATTGATGAAGTTGATAAGGGGATCAAACAAGAAGGCAATGAAAGTTTGAATATATGGAAAAAGGGATTGAATGGGATTGGTGCCTTTTTCTCTCTTGGTATGGCTGCAGCCACCATTTGTATCATCATTTTTGGAAATGGTCAAAGGCATAAACAAAATCATAAGATTAGAATTCAGTTATACTCTGATGACAAGGTATAATACAATTTATTGTTTAAAATCTCTTTTTTTTTTACATACCAATAATTTCCATTGGTCATTAAGATTCTATGTTGGTTAAAATTTAAAAAGATCATATCTTTTTAATCGTTGTTTTTATTTTTATATATTACAAAAAATAATATTTATTAAATTTTTATGGTAATTGCCATATCAGTACGAAAATGTCTCTCCATCTCACCCATTTTTACCTCTTACTTTTTAACAAGAAAAAGGAGTAGATACCACATTTTTTTTTTATATTTGTAACATAGAAAATAATATAACTAAGTTGTTTCAACACGTTCCTTTGGTCGGAATCTTACTTCATTTACTTTTTTTTTTTGAAAAGCAATTTTATTAAACACGAAAGAGTACACGATAGGGCAACCAAATATAGTTGCATATACACGAAATAGAACACTTAAATACAGCAGTGTGGTAATATGGGTTGCAAAGATTGCAACATCCACCTTTGGTCAATCTAGTGTTAAATAGTAGCTAGGATTTGAAAGCCACACATGCCAATCAAGCTTAATCTTCCGCGATCTAAGAGAGAGCCACTCGAAGGATTTGAGTTGAATTTCATTTAGGGACATTGGAACGTTCCATTTTTTGTTCCGAAAGACGAGGTTATTCCTATTCTTCCAAATGAAGTATGCACACATCCAACGGGTGGCTTGCCAAATCGATTTGCCAAAACTTGAGAAGTTATTTGAATCCGATAGCCTGAGAAGTTCATCGAGTGATACCGCATTGCATGGACCCAAATTCCACCACTTGAACACATTTTTCCAAAGATCCCGAACCTGTTTGCACGAAAGGAGCGCGTGATCAACCGATTCTAGACCGTCGTCACAGTTTGGGCACCGAATAGAGTGTAAATCGATGCCCCTTTTATCGAGTTCAGTTCTTGCCGGTAATCGGTTTTTTTGCGCCCTCCAAATAAAAATCTCCACTTTTTTAGGAACCAATTTATTCCTTAGTGTTTCCTGCACATTACTACTACCTTGAAGCAACGAACCGTCTATATTTTGAGACATTATCTTGACCGAGTATATCCCATCCGAAGCCAAGCTCCAGCGCCACGAATCTGACTTGTTTTCATCGAGTCTGACTTGTCCTATTAAAACTTTGAGCTGTTCGAATTCACTGTGTGTTCTACCAGTCGGTTCACGAATCCAGCTCCAGTTTCGATCATAGCCATTGAGACGATCAGAGACAGAGACTGATTTGAGTGCTTCTAACCTGTAGAGACGAGGGAAGAGCAGACAAAATTTTCCACAGCCTAACCAATCTTCCTCCCAAAATCGACATGTGGAGCCATTACCAATCCTTTTGACGAACGTATCCCGAAAAGAGACTTGAAGCTGGTCGAGTTTGCTTCCAACATTAATTTTATCTTGCCAAGCGCCTGCACCACCTGAATAAATAGAGCTACCAGAATCGAGAACAAGACCCCCGCGGGGACCGTAAATACTTCGAATAACTTTTACCCAAAGAGTGTTGGTTTCGGTTAAAAACCTCCACCACCACTTTCCGAGCAAAGAAAGGTTTTTGCTTGAGAGCGACCCAATATTTAACCCCCCTCCCGCATAAGGTGACAGAACATAATCCCATTTAAACCAGGCCATTTTGTTATTGCCCGACCCCGACCCGCCCCAAAAAAAAGTACGCCTTAAACTTTCAAGGATACTGAGAACACTCGATGGAGCACGGAAAAGTGAGAAAAAGTACAACGGTAAACTCGATAGAACCGATTTCAACAAGACTAGTCTTCCCCCAAATGACATCGAACGCATTCGCCACTCCGAAAGCTTACCCTTTAACTTATCTATAACCGGTTGCCATGCTTTCACCTTATTCATTTTGGCACCTATCGGGATCCCAAGGTAAGTAAACGGAAAAGAGCCCATTTGACAACCGAATCTAGATGCAACATCATTAAGCTCAGATTGTGACACGCCTATTCCAAACAATGAACTTTTATGGAAGTTGACTCTTAGCCCCGATGCCATCTCAAAACACTTAAGAAGTTTCATTAGGTTAGAAATGTTTGCACGAGACCAATTACCGAAGAAAATTGTGTCGTCCGCATATTGGAGATGCGAGACTACAACGTTATCATTTCCCACTTCAACACCATTAAACATCCCGTTCTCCACCGCAGATTTAGCTAGGATATTGAGCCCTTCCGCTGCTAATATAAAAAGAAACGGGGATAAGGGATCACCTTGGCGGATTCCACGACTAATAGAGAATTCATTTGAAGGCGAGCCATTTATTAAGATAGAGATGCGAGCCGACATTACACAAGCAGATATCCACTTAATCCAACGATCTCCGAAACCCATTGATCGCATTGTTTCCACTAAAAAGTCCCAATTTAAGCTGTCGAAAGCTTTCTCGAAGTCGACTTTGAAGACGAAGCTTTTCGATTTATTTCTTCTCAAGAACCCGATTGTTTCGTTTGCAATTAATGCCCCGTCCAAGATGAACCTACCTTTTAGGAACGCACTTTGTTCCACACCAATTAAATCCGGAATGACACGTCTAAGTCTATTAGAAAGAATTTTAGCTACTATTTTATAGTAACTATTTATCAAACTAATAGGCCTATAATCGTTGAAAGTTAAAGGATCCGGTTTTTTTGGAATTAAAGTAACAAATGAAGAATTACAGCCTCTCGAAATTACTGCATTGCCCCAAAACCAGTTTAAAGCTTCGACGAGATCACCTTTTAAAACATTCCAAAACTTCTTAAAAAATTTAATGTTGAAGCCATCGGGCCCGGGTGCCTTGTTACTTCCACAATCTCGTATAGCGGAGAGTATCTCTTCTTCTGAAAATGCATCCTCGAGTTCTTTAGCCGCCTCTGCTGAAATTGACGGGTATGACAGCCCCTCAAAACAAGGTCTCTCTCCGCTTCGGTTTTCGAATAAGTTTTTAAAGTGTTGCATCGCTTCATTCTTGATATCCGATGGGTTTTCATTCCATACACCATTGATGTTGATCCCACGAATATTTTTCTTGTTGTAATTACCACGTATTACCGAGTGAAAATATCTCGTATTTTCATCCCCCTCTAATACCCATTTAATTCTCGCTTTCTGTTTCAACATACATGTTTTGATTTTTTCTTTTTCGAACCAAGTTTTTCGATACAACAGCCACTCTTTCTTTTCGGTTTCCGAAAGACTTTGCTGTTCCGCTTTTATCTCCAAGTCCATTGCCGCTTTTTTGGCCTGCTCGATTTCTTGATCCAGTTTACCATAACTTTGCAAACTCCAGGCTCTCAAAGCACTTTTGACACTTTTTAACTTATTACAAAATACCTTATCCTTAGCATTAATGTTCTGAGAGTTAGTATGCCAAGCTTCCAACACAACCTGCTCCACCTCTTTATTGTCTAACCATGCATCGAAGAATTTGAAAGGTTTGGGACCGAAATTCTTTTCTTCACTTTTTAAGATAATGGGGCAGTGGTCCGAATGTTTACGCTCTAGTGCAACTACCGAAATGTCTCCCCACGTGTTTAAGAACTTTTCAGAAACTAGGAACCGATCGATTTTGCTGAATTTAACCCCGTCATCACTAACCCTAGTGAAACTTCTCCCGCCAAGAGGAATGTCGATTAAATTATTTGCCTCAATAAAGTTGTTGAACATAGTTGCCCGATTCACAATGAAGTCACAGTTGAGCCTCTCCTCCGGATATCGAACCTCATTAAAGTCTCCGCACAATACCCACAGGTCATCGTTTATTGTCTTTGATAAGGTTTCCCAAAGTATCTTTTTCCTGGGATCATCATGCGGCCCATACACGTTTAACACATTAAGTTCTTCCCCACTAGTTTTCCAAATACCTCGAATGCCAATAACACGATCAAAAACAATTGCGTTAGTGGCAGCAAAATAAGAAGTGTCCCAGATGAGAAGTTGCCCACCCGACTTCCCAATTTTCTCCTTTTGCAAAAAGTCACAGTTATTATTCCCCCAAAGTCTTTGAACCCACTCTCGATCAATCAAATTAAGCTTAGTTTCTTGAAACGCCACGAATATAGGTTTTTCTTTAAGTAACAATTGCTTTGCCCACGACAACTTATCCTCACCATTCCCAATCCCGAAACCCCTAATGTTTAGAGATAATATCTTCATAATTGAACATAAGATTCGAAGAAGAAAGGAAAAAAAAACTTACATAGTGGTGGATTTTTCCACCCACTTCAACCCAATTCGAGTGCCGTATTCCTTCACACCATTCGAGTTGATTGAGCAGAAAGAATCACTGCTATGGTTCTCAATTGGGTCAGGATGACTAGCACATGCGTTACACTTGGATTGTAATTGACTCGAATTTGGTTTGATTTTCCTGGCCGAATTCTTTGCGTTCATGAATCTGGACGAAGCACTCCAAGTTCTAATTTTTTCCCAGCAACAGTCTTTCTTTACACCATCTGAACGTTTGTATCGAATACCCTGCTTCGATGTTTCTTTTTTCTTAGGTTTGGAACCGATTGTCGGTGGTTTTCGGTTTTTGTTGCATTGATTTGGGTTCACCGGATCATTGCTACCTTTGGCCTGTTTAGGCGAACCGCATTTTGGGCTTACAGGCCCACCAGACACTTCATCTTTAACGCCTTGATTCGAGTAAAAATTTTTTTTTTTTTTTTTTTTTTGAAAAGTTAAGTCACTGGCCGGACAAGGCTTATGCCGCGGCGCGGCAAGCCTTGTCGCGGCGCGACACAACACAGGAAATTTTAGACTCCTTAACCTTGCTTCTGTTCCCAACTTCAGTTATATGCCGCGGCGCGGACCCCTTTGCCGCGGCGCGACATAACCCTAATCCGGGTGCCTGACCTGCAACATTGTATTTAAACCAACTTTTGCACGTTCCATCATTCTCAAACACATTTAAAACAACCAAATTCATACACAAACTTAAGATTCAGTTTCTAACATCGTATACCATCTAATAACAACATTTAGACATCAAACGTGTTTTCATGAAACAAAACCATCATTTGGTCCCAAATTCAATAATGACAAACATGACACTTCAAATACATGGCGTTTGATAAGCGGTAACCATAGAGCGTGATTACAAAAGGGACTTGCAATACCACTTACGCTAATGCCAATGCTCCTCCAGCTCTTCACACGGGTTCCTTACCTTCTCGATGAACCTTAACACCTAAAACATAAAACATCATGGGGGTAAGCTTTTACACTTAGTGAGTTATAGGAAAGTAACAAAACACAAAACATAAATCATTTGGGCATATTCAAAACACTTATCCTTCAACCCTTAGATTGCTTGCATACTTTCGGATCCGATCATTCATACCATAGGCATGACTTACTAGGCCGAACCTAGTAATCATGTCTAAGCTAAACATAGACATACTAAATATGCCTAAGCTATCATCATCTCATACATAGACACCCGAAGTGTCTAAGCTAACATGGACCATAGGCAAGATTACTAGAAATGTAATAACCTTGCCTAATCTAAGCATCATCCATAGACACAACTATTGAGCTAACCCAATAGTTCTATCTAAGCTACGTAACTAGTGCACTTAGTCGTTACTCTCTTGCACGGATGCAATCCGAGAACACTAAGCCACTCTTGACCCGCCCATATTACCCCCTATAAACTCACCTTGCTTAATTAAATTTCCTTGGTCACTTGTAACTTCTTTTCCTTGATTAGCACCTATACATGAGCTAATCTCATTAATCACATAACTAAATCAAAATCACAACTTTCTTGAATCATTACGTCATTCATACTTACACTTACACTTTACCCCCTAATCACAACATACATTCATTCATACTTTCTAACTTTGAACTCATCTTTTCTAAAACAAGCATGTTACCAATCAAACATCACATTTTAATCATGTATATTACTAACTCATCACTTTTAGCTTTATCATGCAACTTTTCCTTTAATCCTTTCATTAAACATCAAATGTGCATAATAATTCAATTTCATTACTAACACCATTAACTTATCAAATTATCAATTTCTATAACTTATGACTATAACAAAAGTTCATACATGAGCATCCTTCATCAAAATTTCTAGCTAGAACACAAAATCATCTCATTGAGGCATTTTAACAAACACTTGGTGTGCATGACTAGAAATCTAACTAGAACATCATCATTCTCACCATAATCATGCCATAAATCTATAATGCAAGTTCATACATGTAATTACTTCCAAAATCAACAACAAATCCATACTAACTCATCCAAATGTGCACAATTTAACAAATAGCAACTTTCTTAAGCATAATCTCATCATTAGCATACAATGCAAGCAATAATTAGACACAAAATCCATACCTTGTCTTTTAGAGTTTTAAGAACCCTAATTGTGCACAATGAAGATGAAATTGGAAGATTAGAGCTTGCTAAAGTGATTAGGGTGTGTTAGATTTCACAAATTCAAGCTTGCATGAGTTAAATTTCAACAAATGATGGATCCTCCTTCTTCCCTTGCAAATGTCGACATACACAACCCAGGAGCACTCTCTGTATATTATTTTTTTGTGAATAATAATCAATTTCCAGCATTTCTAATTTCTTTTATTAAAACAACTATGGCATAATTGCAATTTCTACCCTCCCCATGTAAACTATAGTTAAGGAGGTCCTAAATCATAACCTTGCATCTTTAGTCCCTTGAAACTTAACTAACAACATTAACTTTCGTCCTTTTAACATAAAATATCCTTTACCATTAATTTCTTAGCAATAAAATTTTACATAAAATAATACCTTAAATATTTGGGGTGTTACAACTCTCCCCCTCTTGGATTGTTCGCGTCCTCGCGAACCATTCTTGATGCAACGCCGGATAATATTTTATGAGCCATTCTTCGGGTTCCCATGTGCATTCGGAACCTTTTCTAAATTGCCATAATACCTTCAACAATATAACCGACTTATTTCTCAAGTGCTTAACCTTTTGATCCAAAATCTTTACCGGCTTCTCCGCATATCTTAACTTATTATCGACCTCAATTTCATTCAAAGGAACATAGGTTGAATCATCCGCCAAACACTTTCTCAATTGTGACACGTGAAACGTGTCATGTATATTACTCAATTCATCGGGTAAAGCCAAACGGTAGGCTACCTTCCCAACTTTCGCCACTATCTCAAATGGTCCCACGAACCTTGGACCCAATTTTCCCCTCTTTCTAAAACGGATGATGCCTTTCCATGGAGAAACTTTTAGCATCACTTTATCACCTACTTGAAATTCTATCGGCTTTCTCCTCTTATCAACATATGACTTTTGTCTATCTTGTGCCGCCTTCATTCTTTCACGAATTTGATCAATCATCTCGGTGGTTTGTTGCACTATTTCCGTGCTTCCCAATTCTCGTTGACCTACCTCGCCCCAACAAATCGGGGTTCTACACCTCCTTCCATACAACATCTCATATGGTGCCATTCCAATTGTAGAGTGATAACTATTGTTGTATGAAAATTCAACTAAAGGTAAGTGAGTATCCCAACTACCACCAAAATCGATAACACATGCTCTTAACATATCCTCGAGAGTTTGTATAGTCCGCTCACTTTGACCATCCGTTTGCGGGTGAAACGCGGTACTTACATGTAACTTAGTACCCATTTCCTCTTGAAATTTCCTCCAATATCGAGATGTAAATCGAGTGTCTCTATCCGAAACTATGGAAACCGGCACTCCATGCCTTGCAACAACTTCTTTCATATACAACTTAGACATTGCTTCCGATGACGAAGCTTCTCTTATTGCCAAAAATAATGCACTCTTAGTCAATCTATCAACAATAACCCAAATTGCATCGTGTTGTCTAGGGGTCTTAGGCAACTTAGTCACTAAATCCATCGTAATATGCTCCCATTTCCACACCGGTACCTCTAAAGGTTGCATTTCACCGTAGGGCATTTGATGATCGGCTTTCACTTGAAGACAAGTAAGACACTTGTGCACATACTTAACTATATCCCTCTTCATTCCCGGCCACCAATAGTCTTTCCTTAAATCTCTATACATTTTCGTAGCACCGGGGTGAATCGAATACTTAGACTTGTGAGCTAAGTCAAGGAGCTCACTTCTAACATCACTTTGCAAAGGTACCCAAATTCTCCCATATCTAAGCCTTAAACCACGAGAATCTACCACAAAATCGTCAACTTGCCCCTTGATTCTTTCTTTTCTCACGTTTTCGGGCGATAATGCTTCACCTTGTGCAACACGAATATCATCAAATATTTGAGGTGATATTACCATAGCCAAGCTTGTTATCTTAATCGGTTGATGACTTGACTTCCTACTAAGAGCATCCGCTACTACATTCGCTTTTCCGGGGTGATATAAGATCTCACAATCATAATCTTTCACCAAATCGAGACCTCTCCTTTGCCTATCGTTCAAATCCCTTTGATCAAACAAATACTTTAAGTTCTTATGATCGGTATAAATGGAAAACTTAACACCATAAAGATAATGACGCCAAATCTTTAGAGCAAAAACCACGGCCGTCAATTCTAAATCATGCGTAGGATAGCGTTTCTCGTGTTCCTTCAATTGTCGGGAAGCATAAGCTATGACCTTCCCATTTTGCATCAATACACACCCTAAGCCTTTCTTAGAAGCATCACAATAAACCGTCATGTTCTCATTCCCTTCCGGTAAAACCAATATGGGAGCTTGAACGAGCTTTTCCTTAAGGAGTTGAAACGCTTGTTCTTGCTTTTCTTCCCATCTCCATGGCACACTTTTACGAGTCAACTTGGTGAGTGGGGTGGCTATTCTAGAAAAATCTTGTATAAATCGCCGATAATACCCCGCTAAACCTAGAAAACTCCTAACCTCGGTAGGATTCGTAGGTGGTTCCCATCTCATAATTGCCTCTATCTTCACCGGATCAACACAAATACCCTTCTTGTTAATGACATGGCCCAAAAATTGAACTTCACGAAGCCAAAACTCGCACTTAGAGAACTTAGCAAACAATCTTTCCCTTCTTAAAGTCTCTAATACTTGTCTTAAATGTACCGTATGTTCCTCTTCACTCTTAGAATATATCAAAATGTCATCAATGAACACAATTACAAACCTATCAAGCATCGGTCGACAAACTCTATTCATCAAATCCATAAACGCGGCCGGAGCATTTGTTAATCCAAACGGCATAACCACAAACTCATAATGACCATACCTTGTTCGAAAAGCTGTTTTAGGGACATCTTCTTCCCTCACCTTCAATTGATGGTAACCCGACCTCAAATCTATCTTTGAAAAGAAACTTGCACCTTGCAATTGATCAAACAAATCGTCTATCCTCGGCAACGGATACTTATTCTTAATAGTGACTTTATTCAATTCTCGATAATCAATACACATTCTCATAGTTCCATCCTTCTTTTTCACAAATAAAACCGGAGCTCCCCAAGGTGAACTACTAGGGCGTATAAAACCTTTATCTATCAAATCTTGCAATTGAGTCATCATTTCTCTCATTTCCGATGGGGCTAATCGATATGGAGCTTTGGCAATTGGCGTGGCCCCGGGTATCAAATCTATTCTAAACTCTACCTCTCGCTCGGGAGGTACACCGGGCAATTCACTTGGAAACACATCCGGAAACTCGTTAACTATTGGTACATCATCTAATTCAACAACCTTTTTCAAATCATCAACAACATGTGCCAAAAACGCACAACACCCATGAGACAAAAATCTTTTAGCCTTAGCATATGTGCATATAGGAATTGCACGCCTAGCTCGTTCCCCATAAATCCATATAACTTTTCCACTTGGTGATTGAACTAACACTATTTTCTTACGACACAAAATTATCCCCTCATTGTTATCTAGCCAATCCATGCCCACAATTACTTGAAATTCACCCATTTGCATGGGTATTAAATCAATGACAAACTTTTCATCATCCAAAATAATTTCACACCCCTTAATGATACTATACACCATCACGGTCTTATTATCCGCTATTTCAACCTCTAATGGGTGTTCTAACATACTTGGGGTCATATTAAAATGCTTACAAAAAGAATATGATACAAACGACCGCGTAGCACCGGAATCAAACAAAACATGCGCAGGTAAAGAGTTTACAATAAAGGTACCTGACACCACATTTTGGGACTCCTTCGCTTCGAGTGCGGTAATCTGATGAGCTCGGGCCCTTGGTCGGCTATCACTAGTCTTCGGTTCCGTCTTAACCTCTTTCTTAACACTACCACTAGCTAAATCCTTCTTGTATTCCGGACATTCGGCTTGAAAGTGACCTTTCTCAAAACAATAGTAACATTGCTTACCTTTCTTAGGGCATTCGGCGGCCCTATGACCCGGCCTCCCGCAAGAGTAACAATCGGTGGTACCCGCTTTACATTCACCCGTATGATTCTTACCACACCTGGTACACGACTTGGCTTCTTTCCCACCGCTCTTACCCGACACAAAACCCCCTTTTGACTTGTGCGGGGATTCGAAACCAAACTTACCCTTTTTCGGACTAACATTTTGCATTACCTTGGAGTCTTGATCTAACTTTCGCTTGAACGCCGCCTTCTTCCTAAGTTCATGTTCTCTAACAAGTGCTCGATTCATCATCTCGGCTAAAGTCTTATAAGTACTCTTATCGATAAACTCACTTATTTCGGGATTCAACTTTTCATGATAATGATCCATCATCAACTTGGGACTTGACACGAAGTCCGGACAAAAACGAGACTTATCATTAAACTCGGCATTAAACTCGGTCACCGACTTACCTCCATGCTCTATATTCATAAACTCGGATTTCAACCTACTAACCTCGGCGGGTGGAGCAAATTGGGTCATATACATTTCACGGAACTTGTCCCATGAGAAACTCGTAGCCACGTCTCGCCCATGAGACTTAACTATAAAATTCCACCACTCGTATCCACTACCCTTCATTTGATGAGCCGCATAAATTACCTTCATATGTTCGGGGCATTCACACAACATGAAGGTTTCTTCAATCTCATCAATCCATCTTTGACTAACAATAGGGTCAACCTTACCATGAAACTCGGGAGGATGGCAATTTGCGAAGTTCTTATATTCAAAACGGTCATCCTTTCTCTTAGGGGCTTCTACCTCTTCTTGCCTTACTCCACTTCCCCCTTCACCTCTTAAGGTAGGGTTATTAGCAACAAAAGTCTTTAACTTCTCATCTAATTGATCATTGATCAACGTCTTAATCTTCTCTAACAAAGTTGGAGTATAACGTATCAAGGCTTGCCCTATTTGCCCCGAAATGTCATTTGGCATGTTAACTTCTCCCGATTCGTTTTGAGAGTCTTCTATAGACTCCGCGGATGGGGTGCGGACGTACTCATCATCCTCATCTTGACCTCGGTTTGGTGATACAATAGCCATTTCTAAAAAAATTACATTCAACCCATTAGTTCAAATACCGATAACACCATTATTCAACAAAACCAAACCATTCGAAAGAATTCCTAACTCGATTCACCATGACTATAGTAGACGTTCATGTGTACTAAAATGAAGTATTAACAATGGCCTGTTGTTATTACACCATTTCATTACACATTAAGTCCACTATGACATCATGGCTAACGGGTATCAAACTCCTTTCATAGATCAATCATTATACTACGGGTCTAGTCGATGACTCTACCCTATGGAGCATGGCACAACTATACGACTATAACACTTATGCAAGTCCTAAACCGCTTATCCTTTCACAACAATGGTTTAAGCCTAGATAATCCCTATCGTGGATTACCCAAGTCCCTTAAACCACAGCTCTGATACCAACTTTTAACGCCTTGATTCGAGTAAAAATTTTTTTTTTTTTTTTTTTTTTGAAAAGTTAAGTCACTGGCCGGACAAGGCTTATGCCGCGGCGCGGCAAGCCTTGTCGCGGCGCGACACAACACAGGAAATTTTAGACTCCTTAACCTTGCTTCTGTTCCCAACTTCAGTTATATGCCGCGGCGCGGACCCCTTTGCCGCGGCGCGACATAACCCTAATCCGGGTGCCTGACCTGCAACATTGTATTTAAACCAACTTTTGCACGTTCCATCATTCTCAAACACATTTAAAACAACCAAATTCATACACAAACTTAAGATTCAGTTTCTAACATCGTATACCATCTAATAACAACATTTAGACATCAAACGTGTTTTCATGAAACAAAACCATCATTTGGTCCCAAATTCAATAATGACAAACATGACACTTCAAATACATGGCGTTTGATAAGCGGTAACCATAGAGCGTGATTACAAAAGGGACTTGCAATACCACTTACGCTAATGCCAATGCTCCTCCAGCTCTTCACACGGGTTCCTTACCTTCTCGATGAACCTTAACACCTAAAACATAAAACATCATGGGGGTAAGCTTTTACACTTAGTGAGTTATAGGAAAGTAACAAAACACAAAACATAAATCATTTGGGCATATTCAAAACACTTATCCTTCAACCCTTAGATTGCTTGCATACTTTCGGATCCGATCATTCATACCATAGGCATGACTTACTAGGCCGAACCTAGTAATCATGTCTAAGCTAAACATAGACATACTAAATATGCCTAAGCTATCATCATCTCATACATAGACACCCGAAGTGTCTAAGCTAACATGGACCATAGGCAAGATTACTAGAAATGTAATAACCTTGCCTAATCTAAGCATCATCCATAGACACAACTATTGAGCTAACCCAATAGTTCTATCTAAGCTACGTAACTAGTGCACTTAGTCGTTACTCTCTTGCACGGATGCAATCCGAGAACACTAAGCCACTCTTGACCCGCCCATATTACCCCCTATAAACTCACCTTGCTTAATTAAATTTCCTTGGTCACTTGTAACTTCTTTTCCTTGATTAGCACCTATACATGAGCTAATCTCATTAATCACATAACTAAATCAAAATCACAACTTTCTTGAATCATTACGTCATTCATACTTACACTTACACTTTACCCCCTAATCACAACATACATTCATTCATACTTTCTAACTTTGAACTCATCTTTTCTAAAACAAGCATGTTACCAATCAAACATCACATTTTAATCATGTATATTACTAACTCATCACTTTTAGCTTTATCATGCAACTTTTCCTTTAATCCTTTCATTAAACATCAAATGTGCATAATAATTCAATTTCATTACTAACACCATTAACTTATCAAATTATCAATTTCTATAACTTATGACTATAACAAAAGTTCATACATGAGCATCCTTCATCAAAATTTCTAGCTAGAACACAAAATCATCTCATTGAGGCATTTTAACAAACACTTGGTGTGCATGACTAGAAATCTAACTAGAACATCATCATTCTCACCATAATCATGCCATAAATCTATAATGCAAGTTCATACATGTAATTACTTCCAAAATCAACAACAAATCCATACTAACTCATCCAAATGTGCACAATTTAACAAATAGCAACTTTCTTAAGCATAATCTCATCATTAGCATACAATGCAAGCAATAATTAGACACAAAATCCATACCTTGTCTTTTAGAGTTTTAAGAACCCTAATTGTGCACAATGAAGATGAAATTGGAAGATTAGAGCTTGCTAAAGTGATTAGGGTGTGTTAGATTTCACAAATTCAAGCTTGCATGAGTTAAATTTCAACAAATGATGGATCCTCCTTCTTCCCTTGCAAATGTCGACATACACAACCCAGGAGCACTCTCTGTATATTATTTTTTTGTGAATAATAATCAATTTCCAGCATTTCTAATTTCTTTTATTAAAACAACTATGGCATAATTGCAATTTCTACCCTCCCCATGTAAACTATAGTTAAGGAGGTCCTAAATCATAACCTTGCATCTTTAGTCCCTTGAAACTTAACTAACAACATTAACTTTCGTCCTTTTAACATAAAATATCCTTTACCATTAATTTCTTAGCAATAAAATTTTACATAAAATAATACCTTAAATATTTGGGGTGTTACATCATCACTTTGGTTCTGAGAACAATTATGTAAAGGTGGGCTTTCCAGGGGTTTGGGCTTGTTTGTTGCTGGCCCATTTATGTTACTGGGTGAATAAAATATACCAGGTTGTTTAAAGGAATTTGGGGAGTCGTGGTTTGAAACCGTCTCCACGTCATCTTTATTAGAATTAAATGCCTCGTTAGTAGGGTTTTTGGGAATAGGTGAACCCGTGCCCCCAACATCATCGTTAGTAGGGTTTTTGGGAATAGGTGAACCCGTGCCCCCAACATCATCATGCTTGCCTTCGTTGAACAGCTCACGGATACCGAAACAGCCAGATTCTTCGTCTTCTCTGTTTGACTCACCGGAGCAATTTGGTTTGCCATTGACGACGTTATCCATCGGAAAAATGGTTTCTTGAACATCCATAAGAGAATCGTCATCATCATTCTCGTCTTCGGACTGATCGAATGTATCTTCCACAAAGTCTTCATCTGAAAAATCATCATTCTCCTTCTGACTTTCTTCATTATATTTGTTGAGAACTTCCATAGTGACAACTTTATCGGGAATTTCTTTGACATGAGCATGAACATAAATGTTATCTGCTATCAGATTTACCCACCCATCTATGTATGCCCTTTCTTTAGTTAGCAATAGAACTTGTCCTTCTAAGAGATTTTGATTACCCGGCTCTAATTTACAGTTCACCATATCGATTGGTTCGCCCCACCAGTTTGTTGCAGATCTGAAGGTAGTTTCATTCCAACATGTGACCGGAATGCCCTTAACACTAACCCATATTAAATTGCTTTGTGACCAGAAGGTTTTAGTTAGGATGTCTACTTCATCACACCACTTCCATATGGCATGATCCTTATTCTCAATCAATTTCGAGGCTTGTTCATTAGATGAGCAGACTAAAATAAAATGCAATCCTCCAATATATTTGATCGATACGTCTATCAAGCCTTCGGCTCTGCAAAGTGTGGGTAGTTGATCCAGCATATCCAAGCACTTCAATTTCCCAACAATGGAATTACCCAATATATTATGATTGTAATGGCAATCTTTGATGAACACTGTCCTATTGTCTTCGAATTTGGGTAGACCTACAGGCACCTCTTCTTGCTTAGCTTTATGGTTATTGAGTTTTGCCCTAAGGTCACCTTTCTTCTTTGACAGCTTTTCACGAAGATCGCCTTTGTTTTTTGAAAGTTTTTCGCGAAGATCTTCATTACCAACAACATTGTAGAAGCTTCTGTCGTCCCGATACGAGTTGTTAGCAAACTGGAACTGCTTTCTATGTTGGTTATGATTATCACCATTTCTTCTATCAACCCCTTCACCTTCTTTCATTCTAACAACCCCTTCTTCTTCTTTCTGTCTATCTCTTGCCTTGAATATCCGAATGGGGTTATCATTGAATCGAATACCTTCCAAAGATCGTAGCAATTTATCAGCATACAAAACATTTGCATATCTAACAAATGCGAATCTTTGTCCACCTTTGAGTCTCTTGTTCGCCACATAAATGTCACGAAGGTCACCAAACGGTTTAAAGACCTTCCATAGATCTGCAACACTCCAGCGATCCGAGAAATTGAAGAACATGAACGACGTTAGTTGGATTCCGAATAGCCTTGCTGTGTAGTCTCGAGTAAAACCGTTGTACCTATCTCCTAAACCATTGCTCACACCTGATGAAACCCGCCTCTCTCTCCTCACTTTCTCTCTCCTCACTTTCTCTCTCACACACTTATTTTATTAAAAAACGTAATACTTACGGCCGCGGTTATTAACACGAATAAAAAGAATATATAATTAAATAATTGTTACTTTATACTGTAAGTAATAACTACTACTAATTGTTACAATACTTTATGCATGTGATATATGTTAAAAAAAAAATCCTTCACTTATACTTTTGCAAATTAAGTTTATTTAAGGTATGCTTCTGGGGTAGTTCCATGTTTATAAAAACCTGAATACATTAACATTAATAATTAATAATAATAAATTATATGATAAATTAATTTTCAGAGGATAAAGCAAGTGGTACATCAAGCAAAAGAATCAATGTCACAAGTGAGAGGGGTCCCTATGACCACAGCCCATATCACGTATGGAGGATACTACCAAGGGCTTCTAGGGTAAATTAGCGATGTACTCCGTCTTAATTAAAAAAGATACACTTTTTTGAATTGTTGTACTCGATTTTTATCTTAAAT
The DNA here is from genome assembly GCF_046630445.1 of Rutidosis leptorrhynchoides. Classification (NCBI taxonomy): domain Eukaryota; kingdom Viridiplantae; phylum Streptophyta; class Magnoliopsida; order Asterales; family Asteraceae; genus Rutidosis; species Rutidosis leptorrhynchoides. The sequence continues at coordinate 126,785,760 of NC_092335.1, forward strand.
TAGCAAATATTTTTACAAAAGTGTTAGAAAATCACTATATCTTGCAAGAATTATGAATGAAGGACTCGCACAAACCGAATGTATTTTACATCCCTGTCGAAAATAGTCTATTCTTGCAAAATGTGGTACGGTTTTCGCATTTTTGGAAAAATAATTGTTGTTTTAGCAGGAAAGTCAACTACAATAGCTCAAAAAGTATGCAACGTTATTGTAAGTTACGCATTTTAGCCTAGATTTGTTAGTAGATGTAAATGTAATATGTAATGCTAGTACGTGGATGACTATAATTTGTGTTTATGTATATAATAAGCAATATAATGATACTGATGATTATGAATTTATGATTATGTAGAAATGAAATGAGCGACTGTATGTGCCCATTGAAAAGTTCAGTACAAATTTTGTTTAGATAGTTTTGATTACGGTTGTTAACAATAATTAAATCATTGTACATAGCGATTATCAATGGCGAGTCCACTCATAGACGTGTGGGGTTTCATGATCCCACTAAATTAAAAAAATAATAATAGATTTTTCAAATTATATGAGACATCACTAATCACTAAATTTAATTATAAAACTTCATATAATTTTAAACTTTATGTTTTTAGAAGTAAACAACCATTAAAGTACACTTAATAAACAACCACTAAAGTACACTTAAAATATAATTAGTTTTCAAAAAAAAAAAAAAAAAAAATTAAGACTCCATTGTGTTTTCATCCTGAATTCACTATTGGCGGTTATTGATATATCTTTCAAGTGACTATTATCAAGTTCTACAATACTTTAAAATATGTTAACAACTTTTACGATTGTCGTTAAAAATTATTATTTATAGCTCTAAAGAAAAATTCTTAAAAAATAATAATATACTACAATATGAATTGTGTTGTTATACTTTGTGATAACTATTCATTAACTTTTAAGAACAAACTCATCTACTAGCTTGACGTACTTTCAGTTATGCATAAATAAAATTACACAAGGGTTCATGTGGTATGTTTAGAATTACAACTAGAATCAAAAAAAAAAAATCGACATGGGGGTCATTAGACCATTCTCATTCATGACATCCTTCTTCATATTAACAAACTGCCACATCAGCGCCACATCACTATTTCCTTCCCACTTACTTCCCATCACTAACCCATCACAATTCACTCCCAACCATGACATACCATCACATGGACCTACTTTATTAATTTTATTATTAAACTTAATTTTATTATTATTATTATAGTTATCATTATCATTATTATTATTATTAATTATTATTGTTTAATATATTATTATTATTATTATATTATTTATATAAAAATAATTAAAAGTTAAAAAAAGCACCCATTTTCAATCTTACTTTATGTCATTTTGTTGATAAATTCACGTGATGATAAAAGTTAAAAAAGCACGAAATGGTTCACAAGTAAACATTGGCTAAGGATTCACAATATGGTGCTATTGGAGCTAATTATTTGCTAGATGTATTGGCTGAATATTCACCAACCATCGGGAATCTTCTTATATGCAATTGTTTCACGAGAAGTAATTCGCTAACTCCCTCGCATGCAGTGTACATGAGAGTATTTTCATCAATTTTGGTCCCTCTTGTCCATTGACCCAACCACACGCTCTTTAATCTTATCTTCATCTTCCCTGAACCAAATCAATATAAATCCCAATTTAAATAAATACTCATATCATATTTCTTAAATACATTCTATATGTTTATGTATGTATTCAGTCATCTATAAACCCACTTCAAAACTAAATTAAATTTGAGGATCCTATTTCTTAAATCAAAATAAATCTCTGTACACCCACTTCAAAATTTGAAGATCCACCTCTAAGTTTATGCATTCAGTCATCTATAGCACAACTGGGTGTAAACAAACACTTGATGCAGAAGAAGAACAGGAGCAACAAAGACTTTGATTTCGTGTCACGAAATCCGTCATCTAGCTTCCGTACCATCAAATCCGTAACCAAGTGCCACCGCAACACCTATAACCACAACCATCGCCGCCCTCAAACTTGATCTGGTGGTTAGATATGACAAACGACCATTGTTTTAAAATCAAATCTGCAAATCACACGCACCCTTGACACTTAATTTCATCAATTTTTTCAAGATTTAAACCTTATTTTGTTGAGATAACTTGCAAATCCAAATCCAAAACAATCCAAGTTCTTGTTTCCATCTAAGTAAAAATATGTAGTAAAAAATCAGTATACATTAGTGAAGAAACGAGATCCCCTTCTCAATTTTGTTTTTAGTAGCTTCCTCTGGTCACTTTTTTTTTTTAAATCAATTAAAGGTCTCGATCTTGATGATATCAACATTGGCATAACATCAGATGGGGTATTCGTTTAATACTCATAAATTGAACGTGACATCAATCACCCATTTAATAAATAATCAAACATGACTTACCCATTTGAATTCAAGCTCGTAGCTATCATTTCGATGCTTAATGATACCCCAACTCGCATGCGCAATGAGTATGTATGCGGGCACTCGCTAGCATGCGTATGTGTGCACTTGTATGCGGCATGCGGTATGCGGATTCGTGTCGAATGTCTTTTTCCCCGGTACATCGGTTACTTGGTTACCAAGTAAATATCTTTTCCATAATTATATCCGTGATTCAGGGGAGTTTGTTATTGAAAGGATTACCATTATCTCGGATGGTTCTAGAATTAGGGTTTGCCTATATATGCAAACCCTAACTATCATTCTAACCACAATCACGTTACGTAACCATCATCTACTACACGTCTTACGTAACCAGCATCATCTAGCATCTTCTCAAGGTCAACAGGTTAGTTTCTCGTTAACTAGCACCTACGACCTTACTTGGGGCCTTCTGATCGACGATCGTTATCAAAGGTGGACTTAATCACTTGGCCACCCCGCCGACATCATCATGTCGGTCAGGGTTATTCACGGTAGCCGGACCGGAGAGCCTTGTTCTAAGATCCTTAAACCCCACTTTACGCATTGAGCAGGCATATTAACCCTATGGTCAAAATATGCATGATCAAGTGGTGCTTTCATTGAGAGTCGAACTAATTCAAGACGTGTTTATTTGTTTTTTCTTTTAAAGTTTTGAATTATAAGGCTTATTATTTACAAATTTTTTTTGAATTTTTTCTTTAACAGTATCATGACTTCCGGGAAATCATCGAAACGCACACAAACATATAATCAAAACACGACGTCTGGTAATCAGCAGACGCAAGCTATGGCTACGGGGGCGGGATACGCGCCATATCCTCCGCCTGTATCCGGCGAGCCTTTTCAGAGGTATAAGCCGATATATCCAGATGGGATTACACCGCCAAGGGCAAACTCGCAAGTCACAACCACGCGGTTGGATTTTTCTGCGGTGGATCCAAGGGTCATCTTGGTAGGCACTAGCGGTGAAACAGTAGGCCCGCACGTGGTATGCTGCGGCCAGGTACCTATTTATAATACCACGGTTTCAATCCCTCTGTAGACGCAGAGTGTCCAGCAGAATTCATCGTTTACACCGTTGCAACCTTGGCAACCACCGCGTCCAATCTCGCAATTTTTGACTCCTGCTGATGCGCAGGCATTACTTAATAGTTGGGGGTTCGGTGTCATTCCGGATGCCAATTCTCATTGGACGCCGATAACTGCAGAACAGCAAAGCACTGCGCATACGGTTGGGCTTATAGCGGCATATCCTCAGGTCTCGCCGGCATCTGCGCCACACGTTTCGGCACCTTTTCACCTACCCGTATACTCTGCGCCGGCAAGCCTGCCTTCTTTTTCAACGCATCAGCCTTGGTTGTATCCGCAAACGCTGGGGCAACCTTGGCAAAATATTCAGGGACAGACGAATCTCGCAAGCCAATTTATGCAGGCGGCACCTCCTGACATGGTCCACCTATTTTCGCAACCTGATTTTGTTCAGGATATGATAAAGCGTTTCTTCGCAGGGCTCAAAGGTGACCCTGTTAAACCACCTTTTGAGCTACTAACTACTTTTGATAAGTTTCCTCCGCATATAACTGCATATCCGTTTCCATCAGCGCCAAAGATACCCCATACAATGGGTACTTATAATGGTTTGACTGATCCGGATGACTTCCTGCAGCGTTTCGAGGGCGCAATGCGCACCCAAGGCTGGGTGGATCCGGTTGCATGTCAGATATTTCCCATGACACTGCAGGGCATTGCTCGCGAATGGTTTAATAAGCTCCCATCAGGTAGCATATCCGGGTTCATGGATCTGCGGACGAAGTTCTTGCTGCAATATCAGAATCAGAATCCACGCAAACGCACTCATATCGAATGTCATGATATTGTGCAGAAATCCAAGGAATCTTTGGGTGAATTTCTCACAAGATATACTAATGAGTGTCTAAGCATACCAGATCTTAAGCCAGAGCAACAGATTTCCGGACTCATACATGGTATAAACTCAGAGCGTCATCCAACACTAGTAAGGCGTCTGCGCCATACAGTCCCAACAACTTATGCTGAAGCGCTTAATGAATGTCATGACTATATGCGGAGTGGCGAATACAATGGTATTCCAACAGCTAGCTCACGCAACGAGAGGAAATACGATGATGATCGTTCGCGCGATCAAAATCGTGGTAACAACTCTCGCGGAAGGTATCCTAGCGGTGGTCCTATCAGAAATGATAAAGGGAAATCAGGTGGCAATTATCGAAACAGTAACCAGCGCCGCATCAATAATCAGAACTATGCGCTGCTGAAATGTTTGTCTAAAACACCAAAGGAAATTTTGGAAACCGAACCAGTGCGCCCGACATTTGCGATTCCAACTCCGCTTACAGAATTTGGTAAGCGGGATAAAACAAAGTATTGTGAATTCCATGATGATTACGGTCATGACACTAATCGGTGTAAAAACTTGATGGAACGAGTGCTCGAGGCACTGCGCGCAGGTAAATTGGATCACCTAAAACCACCTAAGAAGGACAAGGAAAAATCCGCAGAGGAAGGGTCGAAGGCTAAAACTTTTGCATGGCAAAAGGTTGATAAAACAAAAAAGCCGACTTAACCATTAATATGGTCGACGCAGAGAAAGTTAGCCAGCGGAGAAAGTACAATGATCACCATGACTGGGAACTTCTCCCAATCACATTTCCTCCTGTAATGTCAATCGACACAGTTAACGAGCCCATTATCATCAAGTGTCGCATCCCCACCTGCGGAGTACAAATTAAACGCATGCATGTTGACACCGGGAGTGGCGTCGACATTATGTACGAGCATTGCTATCGTTTCTTCCCTGCAGAAGTTAAAACGCAGCTACGCCAGTCTGATATTACGTTATCTGGGTTCTCCGGAGAAAGCTCATGGCCGCTAGGCCGGATAGAGCTAATAATAGAACTCGCAGATGATAAGAATCCGCAGTTGGTCAGACATGAGTTGGTTGACTTTTATGTGGTACGTTCAACTTCGCGGTACAACGCACTGCTTGGGAGAAATTTCATACGACGTTTTAACATTATACCATCGGTGGTGCATGGTTTGATTAAGTTTCCTACGAAGGGAGGGGTTGCCACAATTGCGTCACATCAAACAACCGAGTTGTGTGGTTCAGTTGTGCCTGTAAACATTTTCAGCATAGGAGAACAACTCGCAAGCAGTACGGTCATTGCAAACCGTTTACATCCGGATAAGCGAATTAAAATCGGCGCAGGCTTGTCAGCCGAAACAAAGGCAAAATTGCATGGAATATTATCCGCTAACGCAGATGTTTTCGCGTGGCGTGAATCAGACACGACTGGGGTTCCGCGAGATATTGCGGAACATAAATTAAATGTTAATCCATCACTCACGCCCGTTAGACAAAAGAAGCGGCATATGGCTCTTGAGCGCAGTGATTGGTTGTGCGTAGAAGTAGATAACCTTTTTAAAACAAACATTCTGCGGGAATTGCGATATCAGACATGGGTTGCTAATCCTGTGCTAGTCAAAAAGGCTGACGGTAATTGGCGGATGTGCGTTGATTTTAAAGACATTAATAAAGCGTGTCCTAAGGACAACTACCCTCTCCCGGAGATAGACTGGAAGGTGGAATCATTATCAGGTTTTTGGTACAAGTGTTTTTATAACAACCCTCATATTTCCATACCTGAATTGACTAATTTGACTATAGGGTTGTTATCCATACGTAATATATAATTAAATTTGACATTGATCAAATATTTATTTTTAGTCGACACTTTTTGTTAACTAAAGTTTACACTAATTATATAAAATAACTTTAGTTAATATTAATATTAATGCGTATTATATTTAAAACTATATGAAACATAATTATTAATTAAATAATAAGTTATTTTAATCATTATATATATATATTTTTAGCTTATAAAAAAAGATATTTTTTTATAAATTAAATAATGAGCTCATGAATTTTGACTAAATATTTTCAAAAACAAAAACTTATTAAAAACATTTTTAACATGTTTTTATTTTTTGTCAAAATTGGCACCTTTATTTTTTTTTCTTTTCACCAACCATTTTTTTCCTATAAATACCCACTTCCATTTCATAAAAATTTGTATCAAATCTTTGGAAAAACTCTCTCACAAACTTGGGAAAGTACTTGAGGTATTTTCTATATTTTTTATCGAATTGCTTTTATTTTTTTATATATTCTTTAAAAATTCAAATTTAATATATATAAATTATTTTTACATGTTATAATTAGTATTATAAGTATTATGATGTATAAAAATAATTTTGATAATTTATGGAATATTATTTATAATTAAATACGAATTATGTAGTATTTAAACATAAAAAAATATAAAATTTGTAATAAAATATTAAATAGTAATAAAAATAATTATAATTTTTTTTTTGAGATTATTATATTTTTATAAACAAGCGAAAATTATAAAAATTAAATAAATGGGACGATTAGTATTTAAAAAGAATTTATTTTTGCATTATTCTAAACCGAGAGAAATAATAAAGAAAATATAAAATAAATACAAACGTGTATTAAATGTTTTTATAAAATTTTTATATGATTAGTAGCATCACTAGGTACTTTAATAAAAATATAAAAATTATTTTTAAATTATTTTTTCTATTTATTTAATTATAGGCCGATTACAATGGTTAAATAATTAGAAAACATTAAATAAATAATATTTTGATATAAAATTTGATTTAATAATTTTTATAACATTTTTACATAATATAGAACCTGTAAAAAATATAAAATTATTTATTTAGGTCGATTTAATATGTATTACCTAATTAAATTTGATTAATATAAACCGAGTATATATATAAAGAAAAGTGGGAAATAAAAACAAGAACTTGATAAAATTATTTTTATAAAATATCCTACTGAATTGTATAATTAACTAAGTTTATAAAAATAATAAATATAATATTTAATGAATTAATATTTGAATTAACATATATTAGTATGATTTTCGATTAACATAAGTATATTACATATACTAAATTAATATTATTATTATAACTTACAGTTAATAACTAAGTATACTATATAATAAAGTATAATGCTTATAATGTAAGTTAATAACAATACATTATTAATAAACACTTATTTTATAACTATACTAATTTAATAATAATAACTTATAGTATATAATATAAGATAATCAAATTGTTAATACATTAATAAATATAATATAACATATATAATAACATATAAACCTAAAGTGAAGGTTAATCAAAGATAATATACAATTCATGTGAACTTCATCGCTACTCACGGTCGTAAGTGAATGATGTCTAGGTTGCCATTTATGGGTAAGCTTGTGGATCTCGAATGCCATGACTTAGATTCTGGTCAAGATTCCTGGGCCCCCGGTTACATCTGGTCATTCCTGACTTATTTGATAGCAACGAAGTTTGAGTAAAGTTATACAACGTCTTGCTAAAGATTAACCCGAACTTTCTATAATTGAAAAATTACTATAAGTGGAAACTTTCCATAAATAGTAACCTTCCGAAAATGGAAATTCTTTAGTGAACCATTACTATCAATATAGTACTATATACTATTGTATGTTAGGCAATGTCTGATCATACGTTCTATCTCTAGGTTGAGATCTCGGTCACGTCCTTGTGTTCAATTCTTTCGTAGAATACTCTTTTGTGCTACTAAGGTGAACTTCATAGCCCCACTTTTTACTGTTTCATAACTGTTTTACAACTTTTGGGGTGAGACACATGCTTGCTTTATAATTGTTTTACGCTTAGACACAAGTACTAAATTGTTAATTATGCTGTCATGCTTTGATTCATGCTAAATTCCTACCGTAATATCGTTAATTGCTACGTTTAAATGCAAACTTAATTATTGTGAGTAGGCCTATTGAGAGTAACGTCTCTAACCATTCGACCGTTGGTCTTTGGTTACATAATAATGATTCCACGACACTGACAGTACAAGGTGTCATAGGGTTAACTTGTTTAGTAGCGATATTACAAAATGCAGCAACACTTTTAGATTGATATTTCTATATCAATCAACTTTAAACTAAATCTTGTGGTCTAAAACTTTGGATATTATTTATAAACTTGTGAATTTCACTCAATCTTTTTGGTTGACACTTTAAGAATGTTTTGTCTCAGGTGATGATTGAGCTAGCTGTTTGCAACTTTGTGATGATAGATTTGATGCTTGCATGGAGTCCACATCGCATATTATATTTTAGTTCATAAACATTTATTTTACGTTTTAATAATAATGTAAACATGTATTACTGCTTCCGCTGTTTTATTAACAAAGGTTTTATTTAAAAAGTCTCATATAGAGTCGTTCTCGTTTATACAACTGTGTTATGATATGATTGGTCACAATTACCCCTGGTCCATTTTGGGGGGTGTGACAGATTGGTATCAGAGCAGTGCTGTTGTAAAGAACCAGGATTGCATTTTAAGTGTGCCTTATACAATTAGGTACCTTAGCAATGTAGGACTACAACTTTCCTTGACTATAGTGCCTTTAATTGTTGCCTTTAATTGTTAAATGCTACACTATACTTTAAAAACTTTACTTATCTTAGAATGCCAAGTCAATCTAAGAACTCTGTTCACTTTTCTAAGTACTATCCAATTACGCCACCGCGTTTAAATGCGACACTACGATTTCTGAAATTCTTGACATTCCTAAGTCATCTATCATGGTTTGTGTATTACATATGTATTACATGAAATATTATCCATGAATTTTGAAACTCCTATATTTGTTACTATTCATACTCAAACGTATATAACTCCCTGTTATATCACGTACCTATATGCCTTATGCCTTTATGCATCGGTTTGCGAACCAGAAAATGTTATTGAGTTATCGAGAATCTCAAAGACATTATAATGTCATCACTATTCATGTTCATTACTTTCTTTGCTTTCTTGTTGTTTTGATCATTGAATTTTCCTGATGGATGACGTCTACGAAACTATAGAATAGAAAGCGTTTGGATTACTGATTTAAAGGATCCTATAGCTCAAGCCCCTGGACCTGAATAGGACATTACGAATTGAAAATCTTTAATCAAAAGATTATCAGATTACATACTTATCATCTAGACACGTCATACTACCATTATTAGAGTATAGACACATCATATCTTATTATATCTTATAGTATCTATCCCAATAATCTTTGTCTAACACTTTTCCTAAATTTCCTCCGTAAATTACGGAAATCTTTTTGCTACATATACATATTCAAGGAGATGAATATATCATCCAGTATTCAACACTAATCTCATATCAAACCCTAATTCAAATCACATAATATGGATTTCTCAACCGATTTCTCGAGCTCCAATGGCAGCGTAACCGGAACAAACGAACCAATCAGCCATCATCTATTTTGGATGAATTGGGGATAGGTTCGTAGTAAAATTAATCAATGGAGACAAGAAGAAGGTAATCCCTTCCACCAACCGAATTCACCTCTTGGTGAAGAACCTGAAGCACTTACCGGCGAACCCGTTCGGAACACTATTTTCACCCTCATTTCCAGGATATCCAGTCACGAATATATAATATCTAAAATTCTAGATCTTATTCATCCACTTGTCCGAACCGCCAATCATCCAGGAATAATAGAAGAAGTCAACAAGCTTCGCGCTCGAGTGGTGGCTCTGGAGAATATGGTGCGAAACCTATGAACACCAGCAGCAGCACCAGCAGCAGCACCAGCAGCATAACCAGTACCATCAGCATCACCACCAACAGCATCAGTTTCACCAACAACAACATCCGCATCCCACGCCTCAACATCACACTCAGTACCTCGAACATCAACATCATACGCCCCATAGATACCAAGGAATATTAGTAATAATGAGTTAAGATGTATTGACTCATTCTTCCTGAAGAACTATATATGTATACTTTATATATATGGATTGGAACAATAATAAATCTTTTCGTACTAAGCTATTACGTGTGAATCTTAACTAGTATGTGCTACTTGGTTAATTCATATCACAATATGCTATGATGTATATACTTTGTTAACGACTTAACAATCGTTAATCACTGCTTCAACACAATAAACTCCGTTTCATAATAAACCAAGTGTATTACTCAAATACAATATTGATTGTATACTTCCATTTTTGATATACTCGAAACTTTTTAGAAAAACATTATTCATGTCTTGTGAATTTCACAAGGATTATACGAGCACCAACATCATACACCAAGGTATATCTATAACAATGAACGATGAACTATTGAATCATAACTTCATTAGCGAAATATTTCGCGACAATTATGAAATCTCTAAGATTTTGGAGATTATTTACTCTCGTTTCAACAACAAATTAAATGAGTTTAATATTATATTACTCATTAAACCTATCTGAAGAATAAATATATGAAGGTATATCTTCATAAAGATTGTAATTCTTTTGTACAAACTGTTAATTGTGAAAATATTTTAACTGATAGGTAATACCTGAGAAATATTTAGATTTCACATTAATATGTTACACCGTACATTCTACAAATTCTGATTCAATAATCAGTAACTATACATCCACAAGATAGATGTATCCGTTCACTAAAAAGAACAACCATCTTCATACAAATTCAATTATCTATTCTAATTTTGACATATCAGAATCCAAGTAAAGCTTTAGCAGGTGTTATCCTTCTAAAAAAATCACTACATTCATGAATTATATTCATTCGTATTCTATGATGAATTATCACATCAAACCACCGAAATTATCGTTCATTTCTTTTGAAATCAACAACGCCTATTCATCAACCATTAGATCCTTTGACGATTACAATCAGCGTTTAATCATCTAAAATCGAAATTTCTTGAAACCATCTCGGATTGATAACCAATGATTCAAATATGGCTGCATTAAATGCAGAGGAAATAGCAAAATTGTAGATGGTCTAAATGGCCAAAAGTTTTATAATAAAGAATGGTACGTTAGAAAAGCTCAAAAGAAAATTTGGAACTGAAAAACGGATTGAGCTAACCATGGAGGAGACCAAGGACAAATACAGGGACCAAACCCTATATTCAAAGAATCCAGGTAATTCTGGATCCGATGAATTCTTTAGAGAATATATTGCTCCGAAGTCATGTTAAAAGCTTGCGGAAAATTTTTCTTCATCAACTTTCGAACTTAGAAATTCCAAAATATCATCATAAATATCCTCTATATTTATGATGATATCATCATAACGATTCTTGTCCGCAATTAATTATCTCTTTGCGATATCTTTATCACATCATAAAGGAAACAATATTAGTTTCTATATTCTGTAAAATTCAAGTTTAAATTATGAATGATTTGAAGAAGTGTTGGGAATTGATGTATGAGTTAGTATAATATAATGACGTCAGGCCAACGTGATTATATTACAGTAAGTCATGCTAAATTTTTAATGGAAGATGATGATTCATAGACTGTATAAATCACCATTCGCCATGTTACACGACTCTTACATTCTATTTAACCTCTAAACATATCAAGAAAATATTTTTCTTGATCATTCGGTCTTTTTCGAATATTCTGGTAATTTGACAAATCAAATCGTGCTATTACCTTTCCTTTCTACTTTATAAATTATGATCATTCGAAACTTCATACCTACGAGTTCTGGACCATTATTCGCTTGACCTGAAGTCGGGAAGAAGAAACAAAAGCATAAAGCTCCGACATATAAGGGAAAATATAAAGCCCGATAACAACACGGAAATTACAAACTGTGTATATCAATGCGTATAGCAACATAAAGACACGGGAGAATTAAAAATACTATAACTCCAAGGTAATTGTAGAAGTAAACAGATTCCTCTGGGGGTAAATGAAAAAGAAGAATGACAGAAACGATAGTCAGAAAAATATCCAGGATAAGAACTGGATGGAGCATTTTCACAATCTTTGGAAGTATGAATCGAGAAAGAAAGTATAGAAGTGGTGAAGATAATGAAACAGAGGAAGCTAATTTATAGCAAAATTCTAGACACAACAATCAAGGCAATTTTAATTTCCTTAATTACCGTAGAATCAAATCTTATACAGATTATAAAGATTTCCTTTAAATCCCTTGAATTTCGAAAATCACCTTTAATTATGTCAAAAGTTAAGGCAAACTGATATTTCCTTATTTCAAACTTTTAAGATAACTTCATTTATACTCTTCCTATAATCGAATCGTTTTATCCATATTACCCAATGTTGATAAAACAATATTTTCAACTCATATTCATCATTCTTGTTGTAAAGAATGACAATCTCTATCAAATTTCACGACTATGATTTTCATGAACTCCTCTCTATTTTGTCTACCCTAGCGTGGTGGCATAAACGCTCAAGGTTTAAATGAGTTCAATATTATTCATAACACATTTTATTTATCCAATTTACTGAAATGACTTGTACAACATCATCATTTTGAATGATCTCCGCATTAATAATAAAATGCACTTCGTAGAAGAACTTGTAGAAATTATGGTTTGTATGATTTTAATTCTTGAAACAGAACAATATTCTATCCGTTGGAATTCACACAAGGCCCCGTGCATACCTGGGAACGTGAAAACCAAATAAAACGTAAATATCCTCGTCTATGTACGAACAACACCGATTAATGGCAACAACTAAATTTCGGGACGAAATTTCTTTTAACGGGTAGGTACTATAACAACCCTCATATTTCCATACCTGAATTGACTAATTTGACTATAGGGTTGTTATCCATACGTAATATATAATTAAATTTGACATTGATCAAATATTTATTTTTAGTCGACACTTTTTGTTAACTAAAGTTTACACTAATTATATAAAATAACTTTAGTTAATATTAATATTAATGCGTATTATATTTAAAACTATATGAAACATAATTATTAATTAAATGATAAGTTATTTTAATCATTATATATATATTTTTAGCTTATAAAAAAAAGAGATTTTTTTTATAAATTAAATAATGAGCCCATGAATTTTGAATAAATATTTTCAAAAACAAAAACTTATTAAAAACATTTTTAACATGTTTTTATTTTTTGTCAAAATTGGTACCTTTATTTTATTTATATTTTTTCTTTTCACCAACCATTTTTTTTCTATAAATACCCACTTCCATTTCATAAAAACTTGTATCAAATCTTTGGAAAAACTCTCTCACAAACTTGAAAAAGCACTTGAGGTATTTTCTATATTTTTTATCGAATTGCTTTTATTTTTTTGTATATTCTTTAAAAATTCGAATTTAATATATATAAATTATTTTTACATGTTATAATTAGTATTATAAGTATTATGATGTATAAAAATAATTTTGATAATTTATGGAATAATATTTATAATTAAATACGAATTATGTAGTATTTAAACATAAAAACAATATAAAATTCGTAATAAAATATTAAATAGTAATAAAAATAATTATAATTTTTTTTTGAGATTATTATATTTTTATAAACAAGTAAAAATTATAAAAATTAAATAAATGGGACGATTAGTATTTAAAAAGAATTTACTTTTGCATTATTCTAAACCGAGAGAAATAATATAGAAAATACAAAATAAATATAAACGTGTATTAAATATTTTTTTAAAATTTTTATATGATTATTAGCATCACTAGATACTTTAAAAAAATATAAAAACTAATTTTAAATTATTTTTCCTATTTATTTAATTATAGGCCGATTACAATGGTTAAATAATTAGAAAACATTAAATAAATAATATTTTGATATAAAATTTGATTTAATAATTTTTCTAACATTTTTAAATAATATAGAACCTGTAAAAAATATAAAATTATTTATTTAGGTCGATTTAATATTTATTACCTAATTAAATTTGATTAATATATACCGAGTATATATATAAAGAAAAGTGGGAAATAAATACAAAAACTTGATAAAATTATTTTTATAAAATATCCTACTGAATTGTATAATTAACTAAGTTTATAAAAATAATAAATATAATATTTAATGAATTAATATTTGAATTAACATATATTAGTATGATTTTCGATTAACATAAGTATATTACATATACTAAATTAATATTATTATTATAACTTACGGTTAATAACTAAGTATACTATATAATAAAGTATAATGCTTATAATGTAAGTTAATAACAATATATTATTAATAAATACTTATTTTATAACTATACTAATTTAATAATAATAACTTATAGTATATAATATAAGATAATCAAATTGTTAATACATTAATAAATATAATATAACATATATAATAACATATAAACCTAAAGTGAAGGTTAATCAAAGATAATATACAATTCATGTGAACTTCATCGCTACTCACGGTCGTAAGTGAATGATGTTTAGGTTGCCATTTATGGGTAAGCTTGTGGATCTCGAATGCCGTGACTTAGATTCTGGTCAAGATTCCTGGGCCCCCGGTTACATCTGGTCATTCCTGACTTATTTGATAGCAAAGAAGTTTGAGTAAAGTTATACAACGTCTTGCTAAAGATTAACCCGAACTTTCTATAATTGAAAAATTACTTTAAGTGGAAACTTTCCATAAATAGTAACCTTCCGAAAATGGAAATTCTTTAGTGAACCATTACTATCAATATAGTACTATATACTATTGTATGTTAGGCAATGTCTGATCATACGTTCTATCTCTAGGTTGAGATCTCGGTCACGTCCTTCCGTTCAATTCTTTTGTGGAATACTCTTTTGTGCTACTAAGGTGAACTTCATAGCCCCACTTTTTTACTGTTTCATAACTGTTTTACAACTTTTGGGGTGAGACACATGCTTGCTTTATAATTGTTTTATGCTTAGACACAAGTACTAAATTGTTAACTATGCTGTCATGCTTTGATTCATGCTAAATCCCTACCGTAATATCGTTAATTGCTACGTTTAAATGCAAACTTAATTATTGTGATTAGGCCTATTGAGAGTAACGTCTCTAACCATTCGACCGTTGGTCTTTGGTTACATAATAATGATTCCACGACACTGACAGTACAAGGTGTCATAGGGTAAACTTGTTTAGTAGCGATATTACAAAATGCAGCAACACTTTTAGATTGATATTTCTATATCAATCAACTTTAAACTAAATCTTGTGGTCTAAAACATTGGATATTATTTATAAACCTGTGAATTTCACTCAACCTTTTTGGTTGACACTTTAAGCATGTTTTGTCTCAGGTGATGATTGAGCTAGCTGTTTGCAACTTTGTGATGATAGATTTGATGCTTGCATGGAGTCCACATCGCATATTATATTTTAGTTCATAAACATTTATTTTACGTTTTAATAATAATGTAAACATGTATTACTGCTTCCGCTGTTTTATTAACAAAGGTTTTATTTAAAAAGTCTCATATAGAGTCGTTCTCGTTTACACAACTGTGTTATGATAAGATTGGTCACAATTACCCCTGGTCCATTTTGGGGGGTGTGACAGTTTTCTAGATGCATACAAGGGTTATCACCAAATCTTAATGGCCGCAGAAGATGAAGACAAAACTGCTTTTCATACGCCGCGGGGTATCTATTGTTATACGAAGATGCCCTTCGGATTAAAGAACGCAGGCGCAACCTATCAGCGCGTAATTGACGCAGCCTTCAAGCACCAAATTGGCAGAAATCTTGAAGCATATGTCGATGACTTGGTGATTAAAAGTAACACCGAAGAAGAAATGCTCGCAGACATCCTAGAAACGTTTGCGTCTCTACGCAGGATCAACAAGAAGCTTAACCTGCTCAAATGTAGTTTTGGGGAAGAGGAAGGCAAGTTTCTAGGTCATGTGGTGACAGCGCGGGGAATCAAGGCAAATCCCAAAAAGATTGAAGCCATTGATAGTTTGCCATCTCCGAAGACAAAGAAAGACGTGCAGAGTCTAACCGGGAAGCTTGCGGCGATCACGCAGTTTTTGTGGAAGGCCGCAGAGCGACAATTGCCATTCTTCAATACTTTGAAGAATTGTTTAAAGAAAAAAGACTTCGTATGGACTCAGGAAGCAGAATCAGCCTTTCAGGAGATGAAGAAGGTGCTCGCTGAATTACCAACACTTACTGTGCCAGTATCAGGAGAAACGCTTACGCTGTACCTTGCGGCATCGAAAGAGGCTATCAGCTCAGTTCTTATCGCATATCGCGGAAAGGTAATCTACTTTTATTTACATTGTTTATTTCGCAGAAATTTAACGCTGAGGTTTTCTCAGACGCAAATGCCGGTCTACTTCGTAAGCAAGACGTTGACATCAAGCGAAGTAAACTATTCACCAATAGAAAAGCTGGTATATGCGCTAGTCCACACGGCGCGGCATTTGCGCCGATACTTTCAAGCACATCCAATTGTGGTTCTAACTGATCAACCGATCAAACAGGTTGGTACATGCCTAATTTGCGGCAATGTCCGGGGTTACCGTATTGACTAACGCAATCATTTTTCTTTCAGGTGTTATACAAGCCTGAGATTTCTGGCCGAATGGCTAAATGGGCAGTTGAGTAAGGAGAACATGAAATAAATTTTTCCTCGCGAAGCACGGCTAAGGGTCAAATACTTGCGGATTACCTTGCAGAGTTACCTGCAAATGTTGAAGTATCTGCAGAACATCAGAACACGCCTGTGCCACCTTTGTCACCATGGGAGTTATACACCGATGGTGCCTGCAGCGCAGCCGGCGCGGGTGCAGGTGTAATTTTAACTGGCCCAGATGGCGAGAAGCATACATATGCGCTGCCGTTTAATTTTGCTGTTACGAACAACGAAGCAGAATATGAGGCTTTGTTAGCAGGTATGCGTATTGCGCATAAATTAAATGTTAAAATTCTGCACTCTTACGTGGATTCAAAGCTGGTATGCAGTCAAGTCATCGGAGACTTCGAAGTGCATGACATAGCCATGCAGCAGTATTTATCGCTTGTTCATAACCTCGCTGACCAGTTTGAGGCTTTTCAAATCTCCCACGTCATGCGGGGGCAAAATAAGAAGGCGGATGCGCTTAGCAAATTGGCTGCTTTGGCCTTTGATCATCTGGGGAAGAAAGTTCTTATAGAAGAGCTGCATGCGAAATCCATTGTTATGATGCCTTTAGTGGCACCTGTTGAGGAATCCAGCTCAACATGGATGACACCTATTATTGCTTTCCTGCGGGACGGCACCTCACCTGCAGATTTCGTTGATGCAAAGAAAGTCCTCACTAAGGCACCACTGTACGCCCTTGAGGGTGACGTCCTATATCGAAAAAATTATTTAGGACCGCACCTAAGGTTTATTGGTCCGAAAGAGGCAGAGGATGTTATACGCGAGGTGCATGAAGGTGCATGCGCTCTTCATTCGGGGCACAGGTCTATTGTGTCAAAATTATGCGGCTAGGTTATTATTGGCCCACTATGTACGCAGATACAGCGCGCATAGTTAAGCAATGCGAATCTTGCCAAATACATGCACCTATCAGCAGAGCACCTGCACATCCAATGATACCAGTCTCCTCACCATGGCCATTCTGCAAATGGGCAATTGACATAGTCGGACCATTTCCAAAAGGCCGAGGTAATATTATCATTTATTTTATACCATATGCTATTTACGTCAGTATCTTACGCATGCTCTTCACACGCAGGAAACATCAAATTCTTGATTGTTGCAATCGACTATTTCACTAAGTGGGTTGAAGCGCGACCGCTGGCAACTATTTCAGGAAAGAGGGTGCGAAATTTTGTATGGGAAGACATTGTTTGTTGATTCGGCATACCAAACGAAATCATTAATGATAACGGTACACAGTTTGCGGGGGATCCTTTTCGTAGTTGGTGCGCGGAGCTTAATATTAAGCAAACTTTTATTTCCGTTGTGCATCCGCAGGCGAATGGCCAGTGCGAAGTCACCAACCGGGATATAGTGGCCGGAATCAAAGCTAGATTGGGTCATGGTCGCATTGGTTGGGTGGATTAACTACCAAAAGTTTTGTGGGCGCATAGAACAACACCAAAAGCGAGCACTGGTGAGACTCCGTTCAGTTTGGTCTACGGGTCAGAAGCTGTTGTGCCCGCAGAAATTGGGGTACCAACGTTCCGCATACAGAATTTTAACGAGCAAAATAACTCAGAAGCTTTGCGGAAAAATCTTAACTTGCTGGAAGAACGCAGACTCTCTGCGGCGATAAACGAAGCCAATAATAAGCAGAAAATTGCAAAGTACTACAATCAGCGTGTGAGTTCGCGCTCTTATAAGTGCGGGAACTTAGTTTGGCGTCAGAACGACGCAAGTCATGCGGAGGATACTGGGAAATTGGGCCCCCGTTGGGAAGGTCCGTACAGGGTAGCAAATGCAAGCAACACCGGGGCATACCATCTCGAGACATTAGATGGAAAACCTGTGAAACGCACTTGGCACGCGACATTGTTGAAAAAATGTTATATGTAGCTGGATGGACCTGATCACTCCTATTTATTTTAGCACATTATTTTTTCTATGCATTTTCCGTCCGTTTGGATGTGTCGCGGTTGTAATCATGATTAATGCCAATTAAATATTTACTCGCGCATACTTTTGTTGTTTATTGTTTTCTTTTTTGTATGCGGTTCCTGCCTACTTAAGGGGTGTCCTCTAGCCCCCGTGCGGCAGAAGCCTGTTTGGTTACAAGGCTAGACATCAACGGCAGGCGAAGGGAATTGGTTTTCCCCTAGCCAAGCGCCACGCAGACTAGATGGCTGCCAAGTAGACTTAAAACTACAAGCATTGGTTTGCTTGTGCGTAATTATTCTCGCATTGGTTTGCTTGAGGAACTCAAAGTATAAAAGCATTGGTTTGTTTTTAGTTGCGTTGCTTACCATACAGCTAAAGTGCACCTCTAGCACATGACAAAGCAATAACGCAGTAACTTTTGAGTCTAAATTGTTAAAGGTAAAATTGCTAAAATATCGGTTTATTTTACGCAGTACCTGCGTATGGGCATGAGTTTTGGTTAACTATGTGCATAGGCATGCGGTTCACCATTTGTTTTGATTCGCGATATATAAACAATTAATACATAACGCATGCACAACATAATAACATATATTACAACTAAAGTCATTACAGCATCATTGTTTCACATGCCTGCCCAAAACGGGACTTAGGGCGCAAATAATGTATTTACAATTGCCTGCCTAAGCATAGGACTTATGGCGCAAACGATTACAAACAAAATCTAAAAATCCTCCTTGAGAAACCCATCAATGGGCATATTGGGATCCGCAGCGAACGCGTCTATTAGGGGGATCGGGATGGACTGGATGGCCTGCTCCGCTTCTAGGAGCGCCTCAGCTGTACCCTCTTTCAAATGTTTCGCACAACCTCAGGGTATGGTAGCGTGAGGTCGCGGCCTTTGATCACCTCAAGCATGACCTTGTTATTTTCATGCTTTTTCACCGCATCGACGTAGGCGTTGAACTTTTCGGTGACGGGCCCCGAGTCCATTACCTTCTGCGCGATGACGGGAAGGGAGGTGTGAAGCTTTGACAAGTCTACCTCCGCTAACTCGCGGCCAGTCACCACATCGTCCATCTCCTTGCGCACCCTTTCTAGTTCCACCCGCAGGCGCTCCGTCTCCCCTTTAGCCTGGTCAACCGCCCCCACCAGCTCGCGGTTCTTTTTCCTTTCCTCGATCAGCTCAGCTTTTGTCTCCGCCGCAGTCACCTCCACCGCCTTGCGCGCTTCTTCCGCGGCGTCCCTGTCTTTTTTGACCTGGTCGATGTCCGCTTGCAGCAGTCCTAACTCTGTTTCTTTCCGCACGGCCACTTGATACAAATTGGTGGAGCGGCGGGCCTGACCCTCGACCATACCAAAGAACAAAAGGTCATTCTGGACTAAGACATTGAGCGCTTGGTGAAAGGGGAGTGCGGCTAGATGATTGCGAAACTCCGCCGGAAAGATTTGTTGCAGAAACGCAGACTGCTCTGCGGCGTTTTCGGCGGAGGACTGGGTGAGCTGTGCCAAGTTTGCCAATCGGAAGCTACCGGGCGGTGGGACTGGCATAGAATCAGAGTCAAGGTGTATCGCCCTGTCCCTGGACGTGGCGGTAGCCTCCAGTTCCGGATTTGTCTGCGGCGGCGCCTGCTGCGTCTCCTCAATATGTTCTGCATATCAGTAACTTGTTAGCACGTGAAGTTAATCGTAAGGTGTTTACGAAAGAAAAGAGATGCTTACCGGTGATAGGAGGAGGAAGATCTGCGGATGCTGGATCGACGGGGATAAAGTTGTCATTCTGCATGTCCTCCTTTTGTTTAGGAGTTAGCTTCTTCTTCTTCTGCTTGGTTTGGGTGGCTTCGGCAGCCTTGCGCTTGTTGCCCGAGGTGGCAGGTGCTTCCACCTCGTTCTCACCAGTCTTCTCCTGCTCAAGCGGCTCATTAACGTTCTGCTTGCGGAAGGAGATGGCCGCAATCTCCTCTGCGGTAAGCACTTTCTTCATCTTCATCTCTGCAAGCATATGCGCAATATTAAAACATGTATGTATAAGCTAGTGGTTAAATATTCATATGCATTTATACTATTCCTAGCCTTGCCATTCGGCGCGATTATGGCTGGACGCATGTTCTCCCATGGCTAGTGCGCGGATATCCTTCCCAACCGCAGCATAACATTCCCATACGATCGGTGCACAAGCTGTGCGTTAGCGCACTCCACTAAAAGCTTCGTTTCCTCGTCATCAAGGACGAGGGTTTTGTTCACGTCCTTAGCCATGCTTTCGCACCAGATAAGCGTTTACGAAAAGTTGGCTCCAACAACAGATTGGTCAATGAAAAAGAAAGTTTCTTTCCAGTGACCCGCATTCGATTTTGGGGTTTTGGTGAATTTTTGACGGGCGAAGAATGTGAACCAGGATTTGTGGTGGTTGGCTAAGCGGTATAAATGGCAGAACACCTTAACTAAGGGCACCTTGTTGAGTGCAACGCACCACATCTCAAACAGTACAATCTTCCCTATTGCGTAAGGGTGTAATTACCCTAACCCTACTCCAAAATGATCTAAAACGCCTAAAAAGAAGTCGGAAGGGGGCACCCTAAAATTGCCATGCTTAAACGCATGCTCATATATAGCTACCTTGTTCTCCGGTGGTGAATGAGCACGTTGGTTAGACAGGGGTGGCACCGGATTGTACTGTGTGATAATGCTAAAAACGAACATATATTTCATAGCATTATTCCTCAAGAAAGACAAGCTTTTAGTTGCAATTGTCCTATTTACAAGTGATATTTCTTTAAATATTAAAAGGTGAAGACAAAAGGCAGATTCGACGAATTGAAGATGCAAACGACCAAAAAGCTCAAAAGTACAAAAGACAATCAAAGAGGTTCCAATTATTGATAAGAAACGTCTCAAAATTACAAGAGTACAAGATTCAAAACGCAAAGTACAAGATATTAAATTGTACGCAAGGACGTTCAAAAATCCGGAACCGGGACCAGAGTCAACTCTCAACGCTTGACGCAACGGACTAAAAATTACAAGTCAACTATGCACATAAATATAATATAATATTTAAATAATTCTTATAATTATTTATATATTATATATTATATTATTAAAAACCGTCGGCAGAAAAAACAAAGGCATGTGAGCCTCCCCAGCTGGCCATGCGATCGCATGGCCTTGAAGGGTAAAGCTCATGCGACGCATGAGCCACTTTTCCAGCCCACATGCCTATAAAATTCGCAGCTTGGTGAACATCAAAACACATCTTTTTCTTCTCCTCATTCAACGTATAATATTTATATTTATATTATAATTTTAATTTTAATTTATAATAATAAGGGTGTGTTAGCGAATGTTGTAAGGGTGTAAGTCGAAATTCTGTCCGTGTAACGCTACGCTATTTTTAATCATTGTAAGTTATGTTCAACCTTTTTAATTTAATGTCTCGTAGCTAAGTTATTATTATGCTTATTTAATCCGAAGTAATCATGATGTTGGGCTAAAAATATTAAAATTGGGTAATTGGGCTTTGTACCATAATTGGGGTTTGGACAAAAGAACGACACTTGTGGAAATTAGACTATGGGCTATTAATGGGCTTTATATTTGTTTAACTAAATGATAGTTTGTTAATGTTAATATAAAGATTTACAATTGGGCGTCCCTATAAATAACCATTTACACTCGATCGGACACGATGGGCGGGGTATTTATATGTACGAATAATCGTTCATTTAACCGGACACGGGAATGGATTAATAGCCACTAGAATTGTTAAAACAGGGGTGAAATTATGTACAAGGACACTTGGCATAATTGATAACAAAGTATTAAAACCTTGGGCTACACTCAGTCGACATCCTTGTGTAATTATTAAACAAAGTATTAAAATCTTGTTACAGTTTAAGTCCCCAATTAGTTGGAATATTTAACTTCGGGTATAAGGATAATTTGACGAGGACACTCGCACTTTATATTTATGACTGATGGACTGTTATGGACAAAAACCAGACGGACATATTAAATAATTCAGGACAAAGGACAATTAACCCATGGGCATAAAACTAAAATCAACACGTCAAACATCATGATTACGGAAGTTTAAATAAGCATAATTCTTTTATTTCATATTTAATTTCCTTTATTTTATATTTAATTGCACTTCTAATTATCGCACTTTTATTTTTTTGTTATTTTATTTAATTGCACTTTTAATTATCGTACTTTTTAATTATCGCAAGTTTATTTTATCGCACTTTTATTTATCGCAATTTCATTATCGTTATTTACTTTACGCTTTAAATTAAGTCTTTTATTTATTTAATATTTTACATTTGATTTTAACTGCGACTAAAGTTTTAAAATCGACAAACCGGTCATTAAACGGTAAAAAAAACCCCCTTTAAAATAATAATATTACTTATATATATATATTCTTATTTTTATAAATTAAACTAATATAGCGTTAAGCTTTGATTAAAAGATTCCCTGTGGAACGAACCGGACTTACTAAAAACTACACTACTGTACGATTAGGTACACTGCCTATAAGTGTTGTAGCAAGGTTTAAGTATATCCATTCAATAAATAAATAAATATCTTGTGTAACATTGTATCATATTTAATAGTATTACCTTGTAAAATTTAATAGTATTTTATACCCCTTTGCTCTAACATCAAGTATTTTTGGCGCCACTGCCGGGGAACGCTGAACCAAAACGCCACACATATAAAAAAAAATACGCTTTTGTAAAAATACGTTTTAAATATTCGAAAATATAAAAAGAAAACAAAAATATAAATATTTTTAAGAGTTTGTTAAATATTTAAGTTCTATAAAAGTTTCTTTATCTTTATTTTATAAAAATATAAGTTTTATTTAATTTATATAAATATATTACATAAATATATAAAACAGAAAATTCAAAACAGAAAAAAAAATATAAAAACACTCGGGCCTGCTACTGTAGCAGCCCGTAACCTGGCCCAAAACCTCAGCTCATGCGCTTGCATGAGCCCGAAGGCATAAACTCATGCGATCGCATGAGAGTGTCTGACACGCCAACTGCAACCCTAAAACTGCATTTATTACGGTGTATTATTATTATTATTTAATAAACCCTAATTAGGTTTTAATATTTTATTATTTAGTTTAATTTTAGTTTTTAATTTATTTTATATTTAGTTAAATTAGTTTAATTAAGTTGTAAAATTAATAGTTTTATAAAATAAATAATATAAAAAATAATATTTTTATAAAAATTATAATTTTTACAACTTTTAGTATATTTTTATATTTTGTCCCTTTTTAATTGTTTTAGCGTAACTTTTATATTTTTCGCTCGTATTTAGTTTTAAGACATAGTTTTTGCCATAGTTATTTTTATTTCTAGATTTTTAGGCTCTGCCGTAAAATCCCTTAAGTGCTTTTTCTTTAGACTAAGATATAGGTGCTTTAGAATTTTGCGACGCCTTTTTAAGTTTTAGTTCCTTTTTAAGATATTGCCATTTGGGATATAGTTTTACTTGTAAGCTTTAATATTTTTAGACGTCTTTTACCTATGTATCAATTATCATTCCAATTAGTAATCTCAATTTGCGATTATAATTTTAAGTTAGTGATAGTAATAAGGTTGGGTTAGTCGAGTTTTTTTTTAAGTTCTATAAGTCATTTTTTTTATTTCTTATTTTTCGACGCCTTTTATTTTTTCGATCTTTTCTTTTTCGACCTTTTTCGACGCGTTCTTTTTCTTTCTTATTTCTCGCCATTCTAGTTTTAGGACATAGATTTTTATTCTACTTCTTATCTAAATTTCTTAAAATTACGAAAATTTATTTTAAGTGGTTAAATTGATGGACGTCAAAATTTTCTGGTTCGTAGTAATAGATGGATTTTTACGTGGACCGGGTTATTGGAGCCAAACAGTCCTCAATTATATTGAGACCAAACGAATCCTGCCCCTCTGCTGCATCTTTTGGCTATTCGAAACGTGGGCAAAATCAGAAAAGTCTATTAATTGGATAACTTATATAATTTTTTCTTTCCTTTTAAAAACTAATAGGATATTCAGTGAATGCACCGAGCAAGACGTTCAACACCTTTTGTACGTTCACCACCTGTAACTCGATCAAGACATCTAGCAAATATTACCGCCGTTGATTTTTCTTTAGAATCGTCATCCAGTCGACCAAGTACTCCAATTCAAATTTCCGATAATCCATTTTTTGAACCCGACCTCACAATTGAGAATCCGGGGAATATTCAGGGACAATTCATAGATCCTGAACCATTAAATTTTCCTCCGGAACCACCAATCATTCAAACAGAGATTGTTGAGGAACGAACCATTAAATCAGAATCCTCTAGTGATTCCGATTCAACAAATTCAATTATGGAGAATCTGGAACCTTTAAGTATGGAAGACCGAATGAGAGCTAAACGCACTGGCCAAGGTTACGCAATTACTCATCCAGACATTAATGCGCCAGATTATGAAATCAAAGGACGAATTCTACACATGGTGACTAATCAATGCCAATTTAGTGGTGCGCCGAAGGAAGATCCAAATGAACATCTTCGTACCTTTAATAGGATCTGCACTCTATTTAAAATCCGAGAAGTGAAGGATGAACAGATATATCTCATGTTATTTCCCTGAACTTTAAAGAGAGAAGCCAAAGATTGGTTGGAATCGTTACCTGAAGGGGCGATCGATACATGGGACGTTTTAGTTGAAAAATTTCTTAAACAATTCTTTCCGGCATCTAAAGCCGTAAGACTTCAAGGAGAAATTGTTACGTTCACACAGGAACCGAATGAAACTCTATATGAGGCGTGAACAAGATTTGGAAATTTATTAAGAGGATGTCCGCAACATGGTTTAGACACCTGTCAACTAGTACAAATATTCTATCAAGGATGCGACATCACTACAAGAAAAGACATAGATATAGCATCTGGTGGTTCCATTAAGAAGAAAACCAAAACTGATGCTTATAAAATTATTGATAACACTGCTTCCCACTCACATGAGTGGCACCAAGAAAAAGATATCGTTAGATCATCTAAAGCAGCTAGAGCCGATTCTAGCCATGACTTAGATTCCATTTCCGCAAAGATAGATGCTGTGGAGAGACGAATGGAAAAGATGACTAAAGATATCCACTCAATACGAAATAGTTGTGAGCAGTGTGGAGGACCACATTTGACAAAAGATTGTCTCAGTATTGAATTAACAATGGAACAAAGAGAGAATGTTTCATATCTAAACCAAAGGCCTGGAAATAATTATCAGAATAATTATCAACCGCCAAGACCGATTTACAATCAAAATCAGAATTATAACCGAAATATTTCATACAACAACCAACAAGGTCCTAGCAATCAACAAGTATCTAACAATACTTACAACCAGCAAAGACCTAATTTTCAAAACAAACCACCACAACCCGATGATAAAAAGCCGAATTTAGAAGATATGATGACGAAGCTAGTTGAAACTCAAACGCAGTTTTTCACATCTCAAAAACAAACTAATGAACAAAATGCTCAAGCATTTAGAAATCAATAAGCTTCTATTCAAAACTTGGAACAAGAAGTAAGTAACCTAGCAAGGTTAATAGGTGAAAGAAAACCGGGAAGTTTACCTAGTGATACAAATGCAAACCCCCGGAATGAAACAGCTAAAGCCATTACCACAAGAAGTGGTACAACACTTAAACCACCTGAAATACCTGTAACTTCTGATGAAGCTATTCCTACTCCACAAGAACCACAACCTGATCAAGATAAGGAAAAAGAACCGGTAGTTGAAAAGGTTAATGAAGATAACACAGTTAAGGCTAAACCTTATGTTAAACCATACCAATCACCACTTCCTTACCCGAGTAAAATGAAGAAAGAGAAACTTGAAGCCGAGCAATCCAAATTCTTGGATATGTTTAAACAGATAAATGTAAATCTTCCTTTCATTGATGTGATTTCAGGAATGCCTAGATATGCTAAATTCTTGAAAGATCTAATCTCAAATAGAAAGAAAATGGAAGAACTCTCGGCTGTTACTATGAATGCTAATTGTTCAGCAGTGCTGTTGAATAAGATACCAGAAAAATTATCTGATCCAGGAAGTTTCACAATTTCATATTTTCTGGGTAGTCTTAGTTTAATAGAAGCATTAGCAGACTTAGGTGCTAGTATAAATTTAATGCCGTATTCACTATACACTAAACTAGACCTTGGAGAATTGAAACCAACAAGAATAAGTATACAACTAGCCGATCGATCAATAAAATATCCTAGAGGGATAATGGAGAACATGCTAGTTAAAGTTGGTACTTTAGTATTTCCAGTAGATTTTGTTGTTCTGGACATGGAAGAAGATTCTCAAGTTCCTCTCATATTAGGAAGACCATTCTTAAACACGGCTAAAGCAATGATAGACGTGTTTGGTAAGAAACTAACCCTAAGTATAGAGGATGAGAGTGTTACCTTTTCAGTTGATAGAGCAATGCAACAACCGCAATCTGCAGATGATACATGTTATTATATTCAAACTATAGATTCACATGCAGAATTGTTGGAAGAATTCCAGAATTACAAGGAACAGGAGAATGTTCTTTAGGAGAAGGTAATGAACCAATTGATGAAGCTGAAATGTTAGCTACACTTATAGCTAATGGATATGAACCAACAACAGAAGAAATTCAAATGCTAAAAGAAGAAGACAGATATCGATATAAATCATCGATAGAAGAACCTCCGAAATTAGAGTTAAAGCCACTTCCAAACCATTTGGAATACGCTTATTTACATGGTGAATCTGAATTACCTGTAATAATATCGTCTTCTCTTACTGAAAATGAGAAATCACAACTCATTTCTGTGTTGAAAGCTCATAAACCAGCCATTGCATGGAAGATTCATGATATTAAAGGAATAAGTCCTTCGTATTGCACACATAAAATCCTTATGGAAGAAGGTCATAAAACGTATGTGCAACGCCAACGAAGACTAAATCCGAATATGCAAGATGTAGTTAAAAAAGAAATTATTAAACTGCTAGACGCAGGTCTAATTTATCCAATTTCTGATAGTCCATGGGTAAGCCCAGTTCAATGCGTGCCTAAGAAGGGTGGCATGACTGTCATTACAAATGAAAAAAATGAGCTTATTCCTACTAGGACTGTAACAGGATGGCGTGTATGTATTGATTATAGAAAATTAAATGACGCCACCAGAAAAGATCACTTTCCCTTACCTTTTATTGATCAAATGTTGGAAAGATTAGCCGGAAATAGTTACTATTGTTTTCTTGATGGTTTTTCCTGATATTTTCAAATTCCAATAGCACCCGAAGATCAAGATAAAACCACATTCACGTGCCCTTATGGTACTTTTGCTTACAAACGCATGCCATTTGGACTTTGCAACGCCCCTGCAACCTTTCAAAGGTGTATGATGGCGATTTTTCACGACATGATAGAAGAATGCATGAAAGTTTTCATGGATGACTTTTCAGTCTTCGGTGATACATTTGAATCATGTCTAGCTAATCTTGAACGAATGCTGATTAGATGCGAACATTCAAATCTAGCACTTAATTGGGAGAAATGCCATTTCATGGTTAAAGAAGGCATCGTTCTTGGACATAAAATTTTAAAAGAAGGAATTGAAGTGGATAGAGCTAAAGTAGATGTAATTGCTAAACTTCCACATCCACCAATGTTAGAGGAGTTAGGAGTTTTCTAGGGCATGCCGGTTTTTACCGACGTTTCATAAAAGATTTTTTTAAAATTGCCACTCCTATGAATAAACTCCTAGAAAAGGATGCTCCATTCATCTTTTCAGATGAATGTATCAAATCTTTTAATATTCTTAAAGAGAAACTCACTAATGCGCCGATCATGATAACACCAAATTGGAATCTATCGTTTGAACTAATGTGTGATGCAAGTGATTTTGCAATGGGAGCCGTTTTAGGACAAAGGATTGAAAAACAATTTCAACCTATATATTATGCTAGTAAGACATTACAAGGAGCACAAACGAATTACACAACTACTGAAAAAGAACTCCTTGCTATTGTCTTTGCTTTTGACAAATTTCGTTCATATCTCGTTCTAGCAAAAACGGTGGTCTATACCGACCATTCTGCTCTTAGATACCTATTTTCGAAACAAGATGTCAAACCAAGATTAATCCGTTGGATCTTACTCTTACAAGAGTTTGATATTGAAATCCGAGATAAAAAAGGAGCAGAAAATCTCGCAGCTGATCATCTTTCTCGTCTTGAAAATCCCGAATTAGAAGTTCTAAATGAATCGGCCATACAAGACAACTTTCCTGATGAATATCTATTGAAGATAGATTATAATGAAATACCATGGTTTACAGACTATGCAAACTACTTAGTATGTGGATTCCTTGAAAAAGGATTATCGTACCAAAAACGAAAGAAATTCTTCAGTGATATAAAACACTATTTCTGGGAAGATCCACAAAAGTTGTCCAGATGGAATAATATGCCGATGTGTATTTGGAGATGAAGCTAGTAAAATTTTAAACCATTGTCACACAGGACCAACAGGAGGGCATTATGGGCCTCAACTAACAGCAAGAAAAGTTTATGATGCTGGATTCTATTGGCCTACAATTTACAAAGACGCTCACCTTCTTTGCAAATCCTGTGATGCTTGTCAAAGGGCAGGAAAAATAAGTCAACGTGATGAAATGCCACAAAATGTCATTCAAATATGTGAAGTATTTGACATTTGGGGTATTGACTTTATGGGTCCATTTCCAAAATCTCATAATAATCTCTATATTCTCGTCGCCATTGATTATGTATCTAAATGGGCGGAAGCACAAGCTCTCCCAACTAACGATGCACGAGTTGTAGTCAACTTTTTAAAACGTCTTTTTGCAAGGTTTAGAACACCGAAAGCTTTAATAAGTGATTGGGGTACTCATTTCTGTAATAATCAACTTGAGAAAGTTCTCAAAAAGATATGGAGTAACTCATAAAATCTCCACCGCATATCATCCACAAACAAGTGGACAAGTTGAAAATACCAACCGAGCTTTAAAACGTATTCTAGAGAAAACCGTAGGATCAAATCCGAAGGAATGGTCCATTAAATTGGAGGATGCACTCTGGGCTTTTAGAACAGCCTACAAAACTCCAATTGAAACCACACCTTTTAGACTCGTTTATGGAAAAGCATGTCATTTTCCAGTAGAAATTGAACACAAAGCATTTTGGGCTTTGAAGACATGTAATCTTGATTTACATGAAGCTGGATGTCTACGATTAAGTCAACTAAACGAATTAGAAGAATTAAGACTTGAAGCATACAAAAATTCGTTAATCTATAAAGAAAGAACGAAGAAATGGCATGATAAAAGAATCAGAAGTTTAAAAGAATTTAAAGAAGGAGACAGAGTTCTTCTTTTCAATTCACGATTCAAGCTATTTCCTGGAAAATTGAAATCAAGATGGTCTGGACCATTCATAGTCAAAAGAGTTTTCCCATACGGAACGATAGAATTAATAAATTCAAATGGAATTGAATTTAAAGTTAATGGTCACAGAGTTAAACATTACATAGATAATCCGATGGAAGTCGACAACGAAGTTAATCACAATTTCGATACCACAGCTAACTAAGTGTGGGGAGAATCAAGTCTTTAAAGGATAATATGTATTTCTGTTAGAGTTAGATTTTCTGTTTTCGTGTAGTTCTCGAAAATGGAACCCGAATGGTCTTTCCCTAGCAGACCCTAAAGAACTAGTCTTCTCCCCCCATTCTGAATTTTTATTTTTTTTAGGTTTTTACGAAATGAAGACTTCCTGTGAACTAAACCATGGTCTAATGCTACGCGCTTTGATCACTAAACGTAATAATGACACACTTCCGAGTGAAATAGTATCAGTAATCAGAGAAAGATTGGACGGAGTAAGAAAAGAATCCAGATGCGAAGATAATAAGTTACAATTTGGTAAAGAAAAATCAAAATCCGCAGCGAAAAGAAGAGCACGACACCTTGAAAGATGTCACAAATGCGGAAAATGGTCACATGGAGGTAAATGTTCAAATAATCAAACCTATTCAAATACCGAATTTGTTACTTTATGCAGAGATGGTCCGTTCATATGTTTAGAAGAAAAAACACTGAATGCTCGAGGTTACGCCTATGTAGCTATGGAAAACCAATTAAACCGACTATCTTATGAATGAGATAGATCATATAACTAAGAATACTATCTCACAGGTAAGTCTGTACACTTTTTAATTTTTTTTTATTTTTATTTTTAACCTTTTGATAATAAAAGCTAATTTGTTCGCTATAAAGTATTAAATTGGTATTGAATGAAATTAGGTTTGGCGACCGAAATTATTGATATCATACAAAAATTTATTACATCACTGCGAAATTTAACGCTTATTCTTAAGGTATAAAATTCTTTAATCAATCAACCCAAAATATTTCAAAAATTCGTCATGAGTTAAATTAGGTCATGAAACCGAAATTACTTTACCAAAAAGAGGGGCGTATAATTTTGATAATATTTGATTGATTAAAGTGGGATAAAAGCCAAAAAGATTTTTAATTTTATTTTTTACCATGTTTTTAAAATTAATATATAAATATTAAATTAATATTTTGAACTTTGTAAAATCAATATATTTAAGTTTGTAAATATTTGAAAAATTAATCTTTTTAATATAAGTTTGTATGTATAAAAACAAAAATATAATATAAGTTTGGTGTGAATTAATAATATGAATTTTTAATTAAGTTTGGTGTGAATTTTTAATTTTATGCATTTTAAATTTAAGTTTGGTGTGAATTTAAAAACAAAAATTTACTTTATTTCGCTAAGTTAAAAATATGATTTTTAAAATTCGTCGTGAGTTGAAGACTAGATCGTTATTATCATTATTTTTAATCTTATTGAATTAAAGTATGCCAAAAACATTAAAAAAAGGGCAAAGTACTGTACCCGGGACTCCATGCGATCGCATGGAGTTTGGCCTTTGCAGCCATGCGATCGCATGGCCCTGGAAATCAGGCCAGACACAAAAGTCCCAGTCGACCTGCTTCTGCCTCACACCAACACACACACAACACATACGAAAATACTCTCAAATCTTCATCAAAATTCACCAAAATCCACCGTAATTCGTCATTTTTCTTGCTCTAATCATGCCTAGATTCTCATTCTTCAGCAAAATGGTAAAAATTACACCCCTAAACTCTATAAATTCCTAGTTTTTGTGATAATTATCAATTTTTTTTACCTAATGCAATTTTGTTAATTTCTAGTGTAATTAGTGTTAAATTGTTAGTATTTTATGTATGTATAACCTAGATTGATGCTATTTAACATGATTTGAAGCCAAAAACTTCAAAATTTTTAGAAATCTAGGATTAGTGTTCTTGAGCAATTTGGGACTTTTTGATATAAACAGGTTATGGTCAATTTTTGTCATGAATTATTGCTAAATTGAGTAGTGTAACATGTTTAGATAGTTAAATGATCCAAACATTGATCCTAAACATGATTTTTGGAGATTAAAGTGGACTTTTTAAGTCCAAAATTCATGAACTTGATTAATTTGATGTAATTGCCATTTGAGACTTGTTTAATTATTAGTAATGACTATTTTGACATGTTATTTGAGTTAAATGCTTATGAACTTTGTATACATTTTTATCTTAAACACTTGGTTACCATTAAAAATACTAGTAACGTAGTAGTTGTATTAGAATCTAGTGCTCTCTGATAATAAAGAACAGCCCTAGTCTTATATACTGACTATCCAATTCTAGTAAAATTTTTCAAAATTTTCAATTAAATGAACTCAAAATCATGTTTATACATATTTATGAACGATAAAACTAGGTGTTAATACCGAAATTATTGTTACCTCGGAAAGGACATAAATTGAGAAACAAACCAAAATGTTAAAATTCATTTAAAATGGAATAGAGGACAATAAAAAGGAAAATAAAAGCCAAGTGTGGAAAAAATTACCAAGTTATCTTAAACATATGTCACATATTTCTGTAACAAATAATTGAAGATACTTTTGCTTTGGACTAAACTAAACTGTTTTACCCGATGAAAGAAAAGAAGAGATGGATCTACACGATAAATCAATTCCATCGTTAAAAAGAAGTAAAGTCTTTCGAAAAAGAAACGCGCTTCTTGATTTAGGTCATGAAGTTGTCGTCCAGACCAGCTGTAGGTTGATGAAAAATATAGAAAAGTCATCTCTAAAATCAGCAGGAAATTCACGGACCTCAGCATAAAACAGGGTCGCCAAGTGGTCAGACTTATCCTAACCATGAGAGGATATGTCTCGTACAATGGGGGGCACCGAGCAAATTAGCTTGATAAGACTAATAAATCAGATCCCCAGAAAGGATAATCTCTTTTAAAGATCAAAAATCAGCTTTTAAGCCTGATATTACTCAATCCTTGAGATTGACCTTAAAGATTGAGAATTCAAACTCATGGGATTCAATGATATCTAAACTTGAGCTTGAACGAGAAAATATTTTGATCAAAATTACAAACCGATTTGTTTTCTGAAAACCCATTTTCAATGCGTTCATTACCATTGAACGTAAAATCCTAGGAATTCACCTTAAATTCATTAGGTCACCTGAACCAAATCGGGTGTCAACCGTAAGAACGGTGGTTGCATAGCATGGTCAAAGACAGGACCTTGTGCCAGACCGAAAAATCATAAGGGTGAGCTTTACTATTGCTCCTACCAAGGATAGTAATTGCGTTCGACACGTTATAGGCCATAATTAAAAGCATGTCAGGGGACATTGCCTTAACAGTTGCTTGTTCAAACGCTTTCCTTTACAACCGGACGGTAGTTTACCGAAAGGTAATATACGGAGCAAGTATACTGGATGTGTTGCTTTCCCAATACAAGGTTAGCAAGTGGGTGACACAAAACCACAAGTTTTGAGCTAAAATTTTCAAATCTGAAACCCACCAAACCCACAAAAATATTTTGCAAACACAGGTGAAGGGTTATTCCGGAAAACTTATCTAGGGTAAAAACTAGATTTAATTTTCAAAAGATCAAATGTTTTCATAAAGATCCAATTTTCTTAATGGATCTAAATTTTATAGTCATGTGGGACTGTAAACCACATCGTTACTACCATTGTTTATACCGCCGTAAAGAAATCACTGATGTACAAAGTGTGAAGAATAAAGAAGTGATTCTAGTATTTCAAGACTATATTGCTTGAGGATAAGCAACGCTCAAGTGTGGGAATATTTGATAATGCTAAAAACGAACATATATTTCATAGCATTATTCCTCAAGAAAGACAAGCTTTTAGTTGCAATTGTCCTATTTACAAGTGATATTCGTTTAAATAATAAAAGGTGAAGACAAAAGGCAGATTCGATGAATTGAAGACGCAAACGACCAAAAAGCTCAAAAGTACAAAAGACAATCAAAGAGGTTCCAATTATTGATAAGAAACGTCTCAAAATTACAAGAGTACAAGATTCAAAACGCAAAGTACAAGATATTAAATTGTACGCAAGGACGTTCGAAAATACAGAACCGGGACCAGAGTCAACTCTCAACGCTTGACGCAACGGACTAAAAATTACAAGTCAACTATGCACATAAATATAATATAATATTTAAATAATTCTTATAATTATTTATATATTATATATTATATTATTAAAAACCGTCGGCAGAAAAAATAAAGGCATGTGAGCCTCCCCACCTGGCCATGCGATCGCATGGCCTTGAAGGGTAAAGCTCATGCGACGCATGAGCCACTTTTCCAGCCCACATGCCTATAAAATTCGCAGCTTGGTGAACATCAAAACACATCTTTTTCTTCTCCTCATTCAACGTATAATATTTATATTTATATTATAATTTTAATTTTAATTTTAATTTATAATAATAAGGGTGTGTTAGCGAATGTTGTAAGGGTGTAAGTCGAAATTCTGTCCGTGTAACGCTACGCTATTTTTAATCATTGTAAGTTATGTTCAACCTTTTTAATTTAATGTCTCGTAGCTAAGTTATTATTATGCTTATTTAATCCGAAGTAATCATGATGTTGGGTTAAAAATATTAAAATTGGGTAATTGGGCTTTGTACCATAATTGGGGTTTGGACAAAAGAACGACACTTGTGGAAATTAGACTATGGGCTATTAATGGGCTTTATATTTGTTTAACTAAATGATAGTTTGTTAATGTTAATATAAAGATTTACAATTGGGCGTCCCTATAAATAACCATTTACACTCGATCGGACACGATGGGCAGGGTATTTATATGTACGAATAATCGTTCATTTAACCGGACACGGGAATGGATTAATAGCCACTAGAATTATTAAAACAGGGGTGAAATTATGTACAAGGACACTTGGCATAATTGATAACAAAGTATTAAAACCTTGGGTTACACTCAGTCGACATCCTGGTGTAATTATTAAACAAAGTATTAAAATCTTGTTACAGTTTAAGTCCCCAATTAGTTGGAATATTTAACTTCGGGTATAAGGATAATTTTACGAGGACACTCGCACTTTATATTTATGACTGATGGACTGTTATGGACAAAAACTAGAAGGACATATTAAATAATTCAGGACAAAGGACAATTAACCCATGGGCATAAAACTAAAATCAACACGTCAAACATCATGATTACGGAAGTTTAAATAAGCATAATTCTTTTATTTCATATTTAATTTCCTTTATTTTATATTTAATTGCACTTCTAATTATCGCACTTTTATTTTTTTGTCATTTTATTTAATTGCACTTTTAATTATCGTACTTTTTAATTATCGCAAGTTTATTTTATCGCACTTTTATTTATCGCAATTTCATTATCGTTATTTACTTTACGCTTTAAATTAAGTCTTTTATTTATTTAATATTTTACATTTGGTTTTAATTGCGACTAAAGTTTTAAAATCGACAAACCGGTCATTAAACGGTAAAAAAAACCCCCCTTTAAAATAATAATATTACTTATATATATATATTCGTATTTTTATAAATTAAACTAATATAGCGTTAAGCTTTGATTAAAAGATTCCCTGTGGAACGAACCGGACTTACTAAAAACTACACTACTGTACGATTAGGTACACTGCCTATAAGTGTTGTAGCAAGGTTTAAGTATATCCATTCAATAAATAAATAAATATCTTGTGTAACATTGTATCGTATTTAATAGTATTTCCTTGTAAAATTTAATAGTATTTTATACCCCTTAGCTCTAACATCAAGTATTTCCTTTGATTTAACATGTTATAGTGATTGTTTTAAGTTGTTATTTTGCTAACACTAATACATATTTGGATGCACAAATTTTGTGTTTAATGTGTTTTGCAGAAAGCCGATACTGGAGGTTCAGGAGCATCATCATCTAGACGACCAGCATCAGCACCAGAACCAGAACCAGAAATGCAACACGAACAAGAACCACAACAAGAACCACAACAACAGCCTGATCAGCACATACCTTATTTTGATCCGGTACAGTTTGTTGATGAATTCATAGTATTCCCAATGAGGCCGCCAGTAGAATTCCCAACGATTCCTGAGCACACTCTGCATCCTAATCTGAGATTTGATAGGAGATGGAGAGATTACGAGACATATCAAAGGAACAAATTCAAATTGGTAACAAAAAATGTAGAGGTGCCAAGGGTAATCGATTGGGCCCCCTTGGAAACGGTCCATCTAGCTGACCGTGTTAGACAACTTTTGGTACAAAGGTATGGCAGTTCTTCTTTTACGGATTGGGAACGTCTTTTCACCATTCGTAGGCCTGTATATAAGGAATGGTATGTTGAATTGATGAGTACTGTATCACTTGATACAAATATAGTTAGAATAGATGATAGAAGATTTCTTAGGTATATCCTTGGCGGTAGGATGTACAGAATGTCCATGCTGGACATGGCCAGGGCCTTACAGATATATACTCCTGGTGAGTTGCTATTACCCGATTGTACAAATTTGATTCATTATAGTGAAAGGGTAGATAGTAACTTTGACGCTGACGCCATTTGGAGGCGTATGTCACATTTTGATGTTTTTACACGAGCAGGAGGACACTCCTATACGCATATTGACAGAGCCGAGCTTCGTATTATTCATAGATTTTTGGCTAACTCAATTACACAGAGAGGTCACAATAAAGAAAAAATTACCTTACATGATTTATTCTACCTAAAGTGTATTCGGGATCCTAGAAGCTTTGTCAATATCCCTTACTGTGTTGCTTTTTATTTATCTAAAATGGTAGAGGGAATGCAGGAAGGGAGTATAATAGGAGGAGGTATTTTTGTTACTCTCATTGGAGAGTATTTAGGTGTTGATTGGAACCAAGGGGTCCATTACAGCTTTGTAGAGAACAGGTTGAGCCCTTAGGATTGAAAGTTTATGTGGGTGCTAAGGTATTGAAAAGTAGACGCAACCAGGCAGTACCCTATGAGGGATCTCATCCTCAGGTAGAGAGAGGCTCAGACGAGGAAATGGAGGAGGCGGAAGACATTAGGGATGTCTTTCGAGATGCTATTATTGACGTCCACGTTCGTATAGATGAGGAAGCAATGACGAACGCGGCCAGACATAGTATGTATGAGCAGTGGAACTCCGAGCGAGTATACGAGGATTATAGGCGACGCCAACACGATAGCTGGTTAGTTCATCAGCACCAAATCATGAGCCATCTATCATATCAGGTACCAAATAACTATGTACCTACTCGACCTGCTCATTTTCCGCCACACAGCCCCGATATCCGACCACCCTTTAACCGGTATGACTATAACCAAGCCTATCAAAACACCTATAACCAACAATGGAACCCACCTGACGAGATGAACTGGAACCCATATCCAGACTGATTTAGTTCCATTTGGTTATTTATATGATTTTTATGTTTTTATCTTTTTACTTATTCATGTTTAAACTTATGTTATTGAATATACTTATGTAATCTTTATCATTTTTATTATTATTGTGTACTAATATTTCACATTTTGGATTTGAAAGTGGGATATTAAGTCCCATTTCAAATTGCCATGCATGTTTATATTTGTATGTATGTATATTGTAAATTGTACAAAACAGGGTAAAACAGCGCATTTTCAAAGACTGGCATTAAGTTCAGCAAAAGCTACTAATTTTGACGACAAGATGACAAATAAATGTGATGTAACAACAGACGGAATGAACAAATGATATGCACCATTTATCATTCAGCAAACAAACGCCAATATGTTTGGAAACTTTGGTAAAATTTAATCATTTCTACGCTAATCACCCTCAATAATTTAAATGGTTACTGATTTCTTGCAAATGAGGGCATTGCAAGATCTTAAGTGTGGGAAGAGGTTAAATTCTTTCGGATTTTTAAAATTTTTATCTTAAACACTTGGTTACCATTAAAAATACTAATAACGTAGTAGTTGTATTAGAATCTAGTGCTCTCTGATAATAAAGAACAGCCCTAGTCTTATATACTGACTACCCAATTCTAGTAAAATTTTTCAAAATTTTCAATTAAATGAACTCAAAATCATGTTTATACATATTTATGAACGATAAAACTAGGTGTTAACACTGAAATTATTGTTACCTCGGAAAGGACATAAATTGAGAAACAAACCAAAATGTTAAAATTCATTTAAAATGGAATAGAGGACAATAAAAAGGAAAATAAAAGCCAAGTGTGGGAAAAATTACCAAGTTATCTTAAACATATGTCACATATTTCTGTAACAAATAATTGAAGATACTTTTGCTTTGGACTAAACTAAACTGTTTTACCCGATGAAAGAAAAGAAGAGATGGATCTACACGATAAATCAATTCCATCGTTAAAAGGAAGTAAAGTCTTTCGAAAAAGAAACGCGCTTCTTGATTTTAGGTCATGAAGTTGTCGTCCAGATCAGCTGTAGGTTGATGAAAAATCTAGAAAAGTCATCTCTAAAATCAGCAGGAAATCCACGGATCTCAGCATAAAACAGGGTCGCCAAGTGGTCAGACTTATCCTAACCATGAGAGGATCTGTCTCGTACAATGGGGGCACCGTGCAAATTAGCTTGATAAGACTAATAAATCAGATCCCCAGAAAGGATAATCTCTTTTAAAGATCAAAAATCAGCTTTTAAGCCTGATATTACTCAATCCTTGAGATTAACCTTAAAGATTGAGAATTCAAACTCATGGGATTCAATGATATCTAAACTCGAGCTTGAACGAGAAAATATTTTGATCAAAATTACAAACCGATTTGTTTTCTAAAAACCCATTTTCAATGCGTTCATTACCAATGAACGTAAAATCCTAGGAATTCACCTGGAATTCATTAGGTCACCTGAACCAAATCGGGTGTCAACCGTAAGAACAGTGGTTGCATAGCATGGTCAAAGACAGGACCTTGTGGCAGACCGAAAAATCATAAGGGTGAGCTTTACTATTGCTCCTACCAAGGATAGTAATTGCGTCCGACACGTTATAGGCCATAATTAAAAGCATGTCAGGGGACATTGCCTTAACAGTTGCTTGTTCAAACGCTTTCCTTTATAACCGGACGGTAGTTTACCGAAAGGTAATATACGGAGCAAGTATACTGGACGTGTTGCTTTCCCAATACAAGGTTAGCAAGTGGGTGACACAAAACCACAAGTTTTGAGCTAAAATTTTCAAATCTGAAACTCACCAAACCCACAAAAATATTTTGCAAACACCGGTGAAGGGTTATTCCGGAAAACTTATCTAGGGTAAAAACTAGATTTAATTTTCAAAAGATCAAATGTTTTCATAAAGATCCAATTTCCTTAATGGATCTAAATTTTATAGTCATGTGGGACTGTAAACCACATCGTTACTACCATTGTTTATACCGCCGTAAAGAAATCACTGATGTACAAAGTGTGAAGAATAAAGAAGTGATTCTAGTATTTCAAGACTATATTGCTTGAGGACAAGTAACGCTCAAGTGTGGGAATATTTGATAATGCTAAAAACGAACATATATTTCATAGCATTATTCCTCAAGAAACACAAGCTTTTAGTTGCAATTGTCCTATTTACAAGTGATATTCGTTTAAATAATAAAAGGTGAAGACAAAAGGCAGATTCGACGAATTGAAGACGCAAACGACCAAAAAGCTCAAAAGTACAAAAGACAATCAAAGAGGTTCCAATTATTGATAAGAAACGTCTCAAAATTACAAGAGTACAAGATTCAAAACGCAAAGTACAAGATATTAAATTGTACGCAAGGACGTTCGAAAATCCAGAACCGGGACCAGAGTCAACTCTCAACGCTTGATGCAACGGACTAAAAATTACAAGTCAACTATGCACATAAATATAATATAATATTTAAATAATTCTTATAATTATTTATATATTATATATTATATTATTAAAAACCGTCGGCAGAAAAAACAAAGGCATGTGAGCCTCCCCAGCTGGCCATGCGATCGCATGGCCTTGAAGGGTAAAGCTCATGCGATCGCATGAGCCACTTTTCCAGCCCACATGCCTATAAAATTCGCAGCTTGGTGAACATCAAAACACATCTTTTTCTTCTCCTCATTCAACGTATAATATTTATATTTATATTATAATTTTAATTTTAATTTTAATTTATAATAATAAGGGTGTGTTAGCGAATGTTGTAAGGGTGTAAGTCGAAATTCTGTCCGTGTAACGCTACGCTATTTTTAATCATTGTAAGTTATGTTCAACCTTTTTAATTTAATGTCTCGTAGCTAAGTTATTATTATGCTTATTTAATCCGAAGTAATCATGATGTTGGGCTAAAAATATTAAAATTGGGTAATTGGGCTTTGTACCATAATTGGGGTTTGGACAAAAGAACGACACTTGTGGAAATTAGACTATGGGCTATTAATGGACTTTATATTTGTTTAACTAAATGATAGTTTGTTAATGTTAATATAAAGATTTACAATTGGGCGTCCCTATAAATAACCATTTATACTCGATCGGACACGATGGGCGGGGTATTTATATGTACGAATAATCGTTTATTTAACCGGACACGGGAATGGATTAATAGCCACTAGAATTATTAAAACAGGGGTGAAATTATGTACAAGGACACTTGGCATAATTGATAACAAAGTATTAAAACCTTGGGTTACACTCAGTCGACATCCTGGTGTAATTATTAAACAAAGTATTAAAATCTTGTTACAGTTTAAGTCCCCAATTAGTTGGAATATTTAACTTCGGGTATAAGGATAATTTGACGAGGACACTCGCACTTTATATTTATGACTGATGGACTGTTATGGACAAAAACCAGACGGACATATTAAATAATTCAGGACAAAGAACAATTAATCCATGGGCATAAAATTAAAATCAACACGTCAAACATCATGATTACGGAAGTTTAA
Organism: Rutidosis leptorrhynchoides; assembly: GCF_046630445.1. Classification (NCBI taxonomy): domain Eukaryota; kingdom Viridiplantae; phylum Streptophyta; class Magnoliopsida; order Asterales; family Asteraceae; genus Rutidosis; species Rutidosis leptorrhynchoides. The sequence continues at coordinate 126,827,196 of NC_092335.1, forward strand.
ATAAGCATAATTCTTTTATTTCATATTTAATTTCCTTTATTTTATATTTAATTGCACTTCTAATTATCGCACTTTTATTTTTTTGTTATTTTATTTAATTGCACTTTTAATTATCATACTTTTTAATTATCGCAAGTTTATTTTATCGCACTTTTATTTATCGCAATTTCATTATCGTTATTTACTTTACGCTTTAAATTAAGTCTTTTATTTATTTAATATTTTACATTTGATTTTAACTGCGACTAAAGTTTTAAAATCGACAAACCGGTCATTAAACGGTAAAAAAACCCCCCTTTAAAATAATAATATTACTTATATATATTCGTATTTTTATAAATTAAACTAATATAGCGTTAAGCTTTGATTAAAAGATTCCCTGTGGAACGAACCGGACTTACTAAAAACTACACTACTGTACGATTAGGTACACTGCCTATAAGTGTTGTAGCAAGGTTTAAGTATACCCATTCAATAAATAAATAAATATCTTGTTTAACATTGTATCGTATTTAATAGTATTTCCTTGTAAAATTTAATAGTATTTTATACCCCTTAGCTCTATCATCACTGTGCTAGCGGTGGGTATTGTTTCACTAATGAATCGATGTGCTTCTGTTCTATAATAGACACTACACTATCTACATATGTTTCGTTAGCCTTAGTCATTTTCTGTAACATCCCGCGTTTTTCCGTTAAATTTATTTTTAACACCGTCTTTTTTTTTTAAATAATATCTTTCGCTATTTAAATTCCCAATTTCCGTTGACTAACGTTTATAATATTCTCGTTATTTAATTATAACACCACTCGTCTACTCGAGCATTTTTAAAATATTTCGTTTGGTTAATTCCCGCACCCGCTTTGAAACTTGAGGGACCAAAGTTGTCAAGTGGGCAAACTAGTTGACTAGGTCAACTAGTCAACCCACCATTCTCATCCATTCATTTCCATCCATCTTCACCTCCTTTTTCTCTCTAGCTCAAGAACTCCATTTCTCCCAACTTCACTAATTCATCATCTAAATCCGATTGGAGAAGCAAACATCAAAACAAATTACATATTCGTGATCCTCTCTTCATCCTCTCTTCAACTAGTCAACCCACCATTCTCATCCATTCATTTCCATCCATCTTCACCTCCTTTTTCTCTCTAGCTCAAGAACTCCATTTCTCCCAACTTCACTAATTCATCATCTAAATCCGATTGGAGAAGCAAACATCAAAACAAATTACATATTCGTGATCCTCTCTTCATCCTCTTCGATTTGGTACCAATTTCATCAAGTTTGGGTAACATTTCTAAAACTCTAGATTTCTATAAATTCGTGTTTTTGACTTGAAATTGTGTTAGTTAGTGTCTATGGCTCGTAGGGATGTCGTGTATGTAATTTGTATGCTCGTTCTTCGTGTTTTGAAAATATGACATGAACACCCAAATGGGTCTAGCTTAATCTTGAGTTTTGGTTGCTCAAATGATGTTATAAGATAAAGTGTATGTGTTAAAAGTGTTAGTTACTTCCTTAGCTTCGTTTTGATATGTTGGATGATGAAAAACTAGCTCAATAACATGAAATGTGTTTTTGGTGAATCGATTATCGTTTTGGTAGGAACTTGATGCGGTTGAATGCTAGTTGAGACACTTGTTTGAATGTATGCTAGTTAACTAGTTAAATTGTATGCGTAAATAGCTTCGAAATGGTGTGATGTATGCTAGCGTTTGATTAGTGAATCATAAGTCTCATTTGTGTCGAAATTGATTTTGAAACGATAACGTGGCTAGTGATTTTGACGTAGTAAATGTTTATTGAAACTTGGAATATGCGTCTAGTTGCAATGTATGCGTTATTACCTTCAAAACGGCATATCATTTGTATGTTAAAAGTTCCCGAATCATAAAATACGTTTTACGAACTTGAAACTTTGAAAATAAACCTTTCTTGATCAATTGACGAGTTTTCGGTTATTGTAAATGATGTTTTTGTTTGATGATATGTGGTTAGTTGTATTGCTCGTCAAAATACCTTTCCGAGGATATAAGATACATATTTTGGTTGTTTGCGGATCATAAATGGTGAATGTTTGATGTTTGGTTCGTGCATACTTTGAAAAACTGACCAGAATTCTCTGCCCAGGTAGTGGCGCGGCGCGCCACATCCCCGCGCGGCGCGCAGAATCGCCTGGCCAGATTCTGCTCACTTTGTCACATTTCACACGAAATGTTTGACTAGCTACCGACCTCCGATTCACATGAAACTTGTTCTAATATGCTTATATATGAATAAAAACCTCAGAAAAATAGTTCGGGACCGAACCCGAATGCGTTGACTTTTTCGTTGACTTTGACCAAGTTTGACTTTTAGTCAAACTTAACCAAACTTTTATACAATCATTCTAACATGCTTTTATACTTGTTTCTTGTATGAAACTTGACAACGTGATTCACATGCTATATTTAATCGAGTCGTAACGAGCCATAGGACTAATTGAACACATTTCACCCGACCTTGTGTCGTAACCGGTTAATTGATACAACTTACTTGTTTAGGTCAAGGCTAAGCAACATTCATGCACACGTTTACTTTGTGAAGTACATTTATACTCGTGCACTCGAGGTGAGATCATAGTCCCACCTTTTCAACAACTTTTTATACTTTTAAATTGTGGGCTGAGAAACATATACTTTGTTACATTTTGTACTACTTACTTTTATACTTTGAACACAAGTACAAGGAAAACAAACATTCCACAGCGAGTTAGAACAAAAATCCTCAATTCGATTATCATTAGTTACACTTGCAGGGTGTAAGCGAGAACTTATATTGTGTGGCCATACGGGTTTGACAAACCCTCATTACGGACGGTTCGCTACCGTCTACGGATGAAATATATTTTCGGGAAACAGTGTATGTTCTAACACTATTGTGATGGGGTTCTATGGAAGGAAACGTTAAGTCTTGATAATTGGGTGCTCGCGAACCAACTTTTGGAATGCAACTTTTGGATGATCAATTTATGGAAATACTAAATCTTGTGGTTCAAAATATAACGTTTACAAATACATCTATGATTTCACCAACGTTTTTCGTTGACAGTTTTCTATATGTTTCTCAGGTTCATACTTGGCTATTTGATACATGCTTCCGCGTACACTCATACTTGCTTGGGGTCAAGCATACATGCATACACTCTGATCATTTGCTTGGAGTCGAGCATACAAACATACATACGCTAGGGATAGCACTTTTGGATTCAAACTTTTGTTTACATACTTACGCTATTTATAGCAACTGTGTTTTTCAACTTATATTATGTCGCAAGTTATTTCATTTATACTTTATGACTTTTGTAAACTTAGACTTGTTGTCGAACGGTTTTGTAAACTAAACTTGCAAGTCTTGTACCTTCCAAATGAATGCGACATAATTTTGGTCAAACGAGTCTCATATAGGGACTACGACCACGCAACGGGACCTAAGTTAACGGCGCCGTCAATGACGATTTTGCCGGGTCGTTACAAGTGGTATCAGAGCGTTGGTTGTAGGGAACTAGGACGTGCATTAGTGTGTCTAACAGAGTCGTTAGGACGCATTAGTGAGTCTAGACTACAACCGGATAGTTAGCATTTGCATTCTGACATACATTTGCTATAGATAGCACTTACTTGACTACTTGTGCATTATACTTGAATCATTCTTAGGCAAACTTTTTAATGGTACCCAACCTTCATCATACGAACTCGTATTCCGCCACTTTTTGGTAACACACGTAAATTCATGATTCATACACGTATGGATGACGACGACTTCATTAGTCACACTCGTTCGGGAACTCTGACTCCTTGGTTGTTATTTCCCCCGTCTCATCTTACTATCCATGAATGTTGTAAAGTCACTGTCACTACTCTAGATGAGTATCGTCATCACCATTTATCGCTACGGTTGCGTATTACTTGTTATCATGACTCGTTACTCTTTTCATACCTAAATACAATATTGTCTGACTCGAACCACATTGACGTGAACAACCAACTATACACTTCCCTCGGGGAACGCATCTTCAGAGTTGCACCAATTCTTTCGATTTAATACGAGTCACGTTTGAGACGTCGTTACGTTTTGTTTATCTTAGATTTTCGCGATGACACGAACTTGAATCTATGGAGTGATGTGGGAATGGAGGTATGAGTTAGCATAATATAACTACACTCGATCAACGTAGTTATATTACGGTAAGACATACCAAAGTTCTAGTGACGCGTGATGGTGGTTAGACTCGATCAACCTAAACACCACCATGTGCCATGTACATGACTTCATCTTTTCAGGTTTGGACATCCGAAAACTCCGAGAATATTTATAACAACCATACCGGGGACACACCTTCAATTATTGTCAAATTATATTTATGCTTCCGAATGAATTGCCGATTCCATTCGATTTCAACCGTATGTCACACGGGTATACTAGCTCGTCCTCGCGCAGTCTTATTGACTAATTACAATTTACTCGTTATGCTCGCACTGAGGCGGAAACTTCTCTCTCACCACACTCGTACTTCCGGTTCAGGAGGTCCTTATTCTAAATTCCCAATGGAGAGAGACTCTCCACGTTATACTAGTATTCACCTTGAGGGTGAATAGTTCCGACGAACGTTTTTCTTTCAGAAACCGAGGAGAACTTGCCCCGACGAACGTTTTTGGAAACCGATAAATCTTCCGCGACGCGAATTTTCTTGAGAAACTTGTCCTAGCTAACGTTTTCAATTCCTAGCAAACTTGTTCAATATGCCTTAGGGAAATGTACCCCGTTTCGGATCGAGATCCTCGTTTCACTTCTAGATTTTGGAGTACCTTACAAAAAGCCTCGGGACCGCGTTTAGACATGAGTACCGCGTACCATCCACAACCCGACGGACCGAACAAACATGCGATTTAAACCTTGGAAACCATAATACAAGTTTGTATTACCAACTTCAAATTTACTTGAGAAAAGTATTTTCCTTTAGCTTAATCCTCGTACTACAATGATTTTCATTCGAGTTTTAACGTCACACCTTTTGAAACCACATGTGACCGGAAACATCATCCTCCTTTTTGTCGAAACCAAGTAAACGATGATCAATTCACCGGGGCCGAGAGGATTTATTCATGAGCAACCGAGAAAATTTATTCATATTCAGGTAAAACCCTACGCGACTCGTAATCACCATGAGCTACGCCGATGTTAGACGTAAACATTTCAAATTCCACGTGAGAAACCGCGTCACGTTAAGAGTCGCACCTTGGAAAGGTGCAATCCGTTTCGGGAAAACGTAGGAAGCTAAATCCGCGATATTTTGATCCTTTAAATTCTTGGGGTGTTTTGGACCCGTCGCTAGCCGTTTAGATTTTCCGACTCATTTTGAGTCTCCGTTTATCCTACATTCGATGTATCAACTCAAAGACGTGTTTTGCGAAACGAGAACTTGTTATCTCCTTTGATGAACTCACTATCGACGATAAACCTCACTTCCTAGGAGGACCGGTTGAAACCATGAATCATGGAAGCCAAACCTTAAAACAACATATGATCCCGACCGTCAAAATTCGTGGAAATACTCAAGGACGTACCTTCACTTATTCGTAGAATTTACAACGCAAGATCTCGAGTAAGATTCAACAACTACTACTTCCAACTAAATTTCGGGACGAAATTTCTTTTGAGGTGTGGATAATGTAACATCCCGCGTTTTTCCGTTAAATTTATTTTTAACACCGTCTTTTTTTTTAAATAATATCTTTCGCTATTTAAATTCCCAATTTTCGTTGACTAACGTTTATAATATTCTCGTTATTTAATTATAACACCACTCGTCTACTCGAGCGTTTTTAAAATATTTCGTTTGGTTAATTCCCGCACCCGCTTTGAAACTTGAGGGACCAAAGTTGTCAAGTGGGCAAACTAGTTGACTAGGTCAACTAGTCAACCCACCATTCTCATCCATTCATTTCCATCCATCTTCACCTCCTTTTTCTCTCTAGCTCAAGAACTCCATTTCTCCCAACTTCACTAATTCATCATCTAAATCCGATTGGAGAAGCAAACATCAAAACAAATTACATATTCGTGATCCTCTCTTCATCCTCTTCGATTTGGTACCAATTTCATCAAGTTTGGGTAACATTTCTAAAACTCTAGATTTCTATAAATTCGTGTTTTTGACTTGAAATTGTGTTAGTTAGTGTCTATGGCTCGTAGGGATGTCGTGTATGTAATTTGGATGCTCGTTCTTCGTGTTTTGAAAATATGACATGAACACCCAAATGGGTCTAGCTTAATCTTGAGTTTTGGTTGCTCAAATGATGTTATAAGATAAAGTGTATGTGTTAAAAGTGTTAGTTACTTCCTTAGCTTCGTTTTGATATGTTGGATGATGAAAAACTAGCTCAATAACATGAAATGTGTTTTTGGTGAATCGATTATCGTTTTGGTAGGAACTTGATGCGGTTGAATGCTAGTTGAGACACTTGTTTGAATGTATGCTAGTTAACTAGTTAAATTGTATGCGTAAATAGCTTCGAAATGGTGTGATGTATGCTAGCGTTTGATTAATGAATCATAAGTCTCATTTGTGTCGAAATTGATTTTGAAACGATAACGTGGCTAGTGATTTTGACGTAGTAAATGTTTATTGAAACTTGGAATATGCGTCTAGTTGCAATGTATGCGTTATTACCTTCAAAACGGCATATCATTTGTATGTTAAAAGTTCCCGAATCATAAAATACGTTTTACGAACTTGAAACTTTGAAAATAAACCTTTCTTGATCAATTGACGAGTTTTCGGTTATTGTAAATGATGTTTTTGTTTGATGATATGTGGTTAGTTGTATTGCTCGTCAAAATACCTTTCCGAGGATATAAGATACATATTTTGGTTGTTTGCGGATCATAAATGGTGAATGTTTGATGTTTGGTTCGTGCATACTTTGAAAAACTGACCAGAATTCTCTGCCCAGGTAGTGGCGCGGCGCGCCACATCCCCGCGCGGCGCGCAGAATCGCCTGGCCAGATTCTGCTCACTTTGTCACATTTCACGCGAAATGTTTGACTAGCTACCGACCTCCGATTCACATGAAACTTGTTCTAATATGCTTATATATGAATAAAAACCTCAGAAAAATAGTTCGGGACCGAACCCGAATGCGTTGACTTTTTCGTTGACTTTGACCAAGTTTGACTTTTAGTCAAACTTAACCAAACTTTTATACAATCATTCTAACATGCTTTTATACTTGTTTCTTGTATGAAACTTGACAACGTGATTCACATGCTATATTTAATCGAGTCGTAACGAGCCATAGGACTAATTGAACACATTTCACCCGACCTTGTGTCGTAACCGGTTAATTGATACAACTTACTTGTTTAGGTCAAGGCTAAGCAACATTCATGCACACGTTTACTTTGTGAAGTACATTTATACTCGTGCACTCGAGGTGAGATCATAGTCCCACCTTTTCAACAACTTTTTATACTTTTAAATTGTGGGCTGAGAAACATATACTTTGTTACATTTTGTACTACTTACTTTTATACTTTGAACACAAGTACAAGGAAAACAAACATTCCACAGCGAGTTAGAACAAAAATCCTCAATTCGATTATCATTAGTTACACTTGCAGGGTGTAAGCGAGAACTTATATTGTGTGGCCATACGGGTTTGACAAACCCTCATTACGGACGGTTCGCTACCGTCTACGGATGAAATATATTTTCGGGAAACAGTGTATGTTCTAACACTATTGTGATGGGGTTCTATGGAAGGAAACGTTAAGTCTTGATAATTGGGTGCTCGCGAACCAACTTTTGGAATGCAACTTTTGGATGATCAATTTATGGAAATACTAAATCTTGTGGTTCAAAATATAACGTTTACAAATACATCTATGATTTCACCAACGTTTTTCGTTGACAGTTTTCTATATGTTTCTCAGGTTCATACTTGGCTATTTGATACATGCTTCCGCGTACACTCATACTTGCTTGGGGTCAAGCATACATGCATACACTCTGATCATTTGCTTGGAGTCGAGCATACAAACATACATACGCTAGGGATAGCACTTTTGGATTCAAACTTTTGTTTACATACTTACGCTATTTATAGCAACTGTGTTTTTCAACTTATATTATGTCGCAAGTTATTTCATTTATACTTTATGACTTTTGTAAACTTAGACTTGTTGTCGAACGGTTTTGTAAACTAAACTTGCAAGTCTTGTACCTTCCAAATGAATGCGACATAATTTTGGTCAAACGAGTCTCATATAGGGACTACGACCACGCAACGGGACCTAAGTTAACGGCGCCGTCAATGACGATTTTGCCGGGTCGTTACATTTTCTATAAAGTGATCGGAGAATAACTAACCATTAGCAGTTGGCCGGAATATTCAAGTTTTGATCGGAATTGAAATTGGCAGCGTATCAGGGAAGCTTGGTGCAGAAAAGTGGAAATGTGTGTGAATGAGGTCTATTTATAGTGTGGATTGGAGGCCATGTGATGAAACGGTCTCATCGTGGCTGTACACGTGTTATGCAATCAACGGGTAGCATTTTCTGCACGTGAGTAGATGTCAGGATGATATGGTTCAATAGGAGCGCGTGGCTTGGCACGCGCCTGCCAACTGCCACTTTACGTCTTGTCAGCCGAATGGGCTTCTGCGACAGTGACAGACATTTAATGACATCGAAACGCACGCGGAAAATTAAATGCTAGCCGTTTTCTTGTTTTTTCTTTTTCGCTTAATAGTTTGATATCATATGTCTTGCGTCATATAACATCAAACTGGGGGACATAATGATACCGCAACCCGCATGCGCAATGAGTATGTATGCGGGCACTCGCTAGCATGCATATGTGTGCACTTGTATGCGGCATGCGGTATGCAGATTCGTGTCGAATGCCTTTGTCCCCGGTACAGCGGTTACTTGGTTACCAAGTAAATATCTTTTCCATAATTATATCCGTGATTCAGGGGAGTTTGTTATGAAAAGGATTACCATTATCTCGGATGGTTCTAGAATTAGGGTTTGCCTATATATACAAACCCTAACTATCATTCTAACCACAATCACGTTACGTAACCATCATCTACTACACGTCTTACGTAACCAGCATCATCTAGCATCTTCTCAAGGTCAACAGGTTAGTTTCTCGTTAACTAGCACCTACGACCTTACTTGGGGCCTTCTGATCGACGATCGTTATCAAAGGTGGACTTAATCACTTTGCCACCCCGCCGACATCATCATGTCGGCCAGGGTTATTCACGGTAGCCGGACCGGAGAGCCTTGTTCTAAGATCCTTAAACCTCACTTTACGCATTGAGCAGGCATATTAACCCTATGGTCAAAATATGCATGATCAATGCTAGCCACTAACAAAACTTCTATAAATCGAATCCACCAGATGTTGCAAATTCGGACGGAGGAATTAGGAAGTGTATATCCGTCTTAATTTTTGGGTTAGATTTGGAAGATGAAGCTAATATTTTTTTTTGTTAGATATAGAAGGTGAAACTCTTAATATTTGGGGTTAGGGGGTTAGATATGGAAAATGGGTTAGATGAGATGAAGTTGTTAATTTTTTGGGTTAAAGCTATAAATATGTTAAATACTTTTACTTTTGTTTCAATGTATGTTATATATCCAATAAATTACCCGAGTAAGTCACATACTTTCAAAAAATGATTTAATGTAGGCTATTGGTGACCGGTTATCAGCTGAACCGGTAACATCAATTTTTTAACATTTTTTTAATTATATATGGCTACAAATAGGTTATATACTTTTATTTGTGTTCCGATGTAGGTTATATACAAAAATGATTTGTTCCGATGTAGGCTATATATTTTCCCTTTTGTTCGCTCATTTTTGTTTTATCCGGTTAACAAGTTCAATGTGTTCATATTTGCACATTTTTTGAAAGTATATAGCCTACACTAGTATTTTATTGGGTATATAACCTACATTGGAACAAAAGTGAAAGTATATAGCATATTTATAGCTTTCACCCTTAATTTTTTTTTGGTTACGTATGGAATATGGGTTAATGGCGATAGGCACGGAATAAAAAAATTGATTAAATGACCATTTTACCCTCATGTTTTGGCACATGATAAATTTAACAGATTTGTTTAATGCCAGTTAGCGAATTAGACTTCCCATGAAACAATTGCATATCACAATGACCCCTCATGTTGAAAAAAATCTTTTGAACTCTGGTTGAAATTTTGAACATACAACAAGGATCCCCATATAATTTTGTCTTATGCATAAAATAATTTCATAAACATATTTCTAAAAGCTATGGTAGACAACGTTAAAAGGTTGAGGTTAATACACATGCATACTTGAACATTGATCCTCAACTATAAGCATTAAAGTTGACCCAAAGCAAATTGCTCGAAGTTAATATTTTCAATTGATATCTTAACTTGAAGCCAAAGCAAATTTCTCCGAGTCTTAACTGTAAAGTGCAAATCAAAGTCGCACCATCGTTCATGCAACAAAACAAATGTATGCATATAAATCTAAGGGGAACTCCCCCAACTACCAATTAGTTGTAGAGAAAAGAGAGAGACTCTTGGGGCTTATATTGTAGGACATATTGTTGGTCTATCGATCCTATAATTTGTATTAGAGGCATGCTATAGCCCGGATGTGATGGTCAGCGCTGTGGGGGCACACCCCCGAGCGTACGCAACAACATGGCGCACCCCTCGGTCCCGTAGAACGATGAGTGGACCCAACTATCGTTCGAGGGGAGGCCTAAGGGAGGGACTTAGGTTTGAGGGAAGGTTTATAAGGGTGCAAACCAAAGTTCACGTCGGAAATGAGACAAAACAAATGTATGCATATAAGTTTAAGGGAAACTCCTCTACTACCAATTGGTTTTAGAGAAAAGAGATACTATTGAACTTATATTGTAGGACATGTTGTTGGTCTATACGATCCTATCAGTGGTATCAGAGTCAGTCTATAGCACGATTGTGGTGGGCAACGCAGTGGACGCACTCCTTAGCGCACGCAACAACGTGGCGCACCCCTCGGTCTCGTGGACAATGAGTGAACCAGTTATCGTTCGAGGAGAGACTTAAGGGATGAACTTAGGTTTCAGGGGAGGTTTGTAAGGGTGAAAATCAAAGTCTTACATCAGTCATGTGACAAAACAAATGTATGCATATAAGTTTAAGGAGAACTTTCTCTACTATCAATTGATTTTAGAAAAAAAAGATACTCTTAGATTATATTGTAGGACATATTGTTGAGTATATTGTTGGGCTATCAATCCTATCTTCAACTTTTGGTAAACTGTTTGATTTTTGGTTCATCTTTTTCGTCTTTCGATGAACTTTGTTATAGAATTCGCATTATTTTTGCTAAAAAAGATAACATGAATCTAAAGTTATGCTAAAAAGATACTCCCTCCGTCCCTAAATTATTGTCCAGTATTCCATTTTGGGATGTCCCAAATTAATTGTCTACTTCCATAAATAGAAAGAAAAGGAGATATTTCATTGGTGGATCTGGAGAGAGAAGATATTTCATTGGTAGAGAAATAAAGTTAGTGGGATTTCCTAAAACTGTGTGTTTTTTGTCTGGGGACAATTAATCTGGGACGGAGGGAGTAACATAAATCTAAAGTTAGTTATCCCTATGGAATCAAAAAATTCCTATGGAATCAAACAAATTAAAGAGTATTAATTTCATAGTGAGGATAATATATTGATTTTTACAATACGTATATACATTATTCTTCTTTAATCTGATTTTTCTTCCAACCCACTTCTCATTCTTACATAATCCCTTCCTCTTCAGGATCATCATGCCAGTTTTATTGATAATTTTCAATAAATAAAAGTAAGTCTTTTTACACAAAAGTTTTCATATATAATATACTACTAGTGAAATGACCCGTGAAATCACGGGTTTGTTTAAACGAAACCATTTAATGATATATTTTAGATATTAATTGATTGTAAATGCTAGTCATTTAGTTTAATGACCCGTGGAACCACGAATTCCTATTAAGAAACTTGTCATTACTTTTACAAATAAACATGAAAAGAAGATTGATTAAATAATAATTATATAAACATAGTATTATCATTAAACTTTATAAAAATGTAGTATTAGCGCCAAGAAATTTCAAACCTGGATAACATTATATTGCTTCTTTCATAATTATATACAGTTAGATAATGGCCCATTTCATTAGCTCGATCTTTATAAAACACTCCATGATAAGTACATAGACTTGACCCAACTTATAAGTTCACCAGCCCATTTGGGTCACTTTCATTGCATAGGTCAATTTTGATTGCAAATTCTATATGGTTCTCAGCTTCACTAAAAGCCTTGAAGGCCGGTAGAGTATTCACCACTTGTCTTCTCTAAGCTATATGCTTTGGAAACTGCACTTGTTAGTGATATGAAAATTGATGCTACAAACTCAAGACTCCTTAAGGAAAAAAAATACTATATAAAACATTCAAGAAAATACAAAAGGCAACATTAAACCACAAAAGACAATACTAATACTAATATACACCATATTAGCGTGTGAATATGAGTAGTAATGGCTTATAACATTACACCAGTTAATTCCTTATAAAAAGAAGTCATACAACATAAAAGTATAAGAGTAAGAAAGAATCATACTTCTTACGTATTACTGATTAATTTATGTTCTTTCCATGAAATATTTACCTTTACTCCTACAACGAATCAAACCTTTGACTAAAAAAAAAATCATGACATTAGAGGTGACAATTGGGTTCAAATTACCAAACGACCCCTTCTTTTAACCTATGTTCAAACCTCAAAGACCATTTTGTTACCATAACCAAAACACTATTGACAAATATATGAAGTCGTGATAGCAGTATCAAATAAAGACAATGATCCACAAAAAACAGAACTCACACATAAGCTTATAATTGTTGTCATGCATTTATATTATCTATAGCAAATAATGAACTTTGATCTCAATCACATGAACTCGGGAAGATATTTACCTGAATGGAAGAAGGTTGGCGTCACTTTTATCTCTTCTGTAACAGTACTTGTGAATTTGACAAGCATCCATAATGACGATATAAAGACGTTCAATACATGAAAATGTTACATTAAAAACTGCACAAACTAACTCTTATAAAAAGTTGACATGGACACCATATATATGGGCCTTGTCACACAATATAATACATATGAATAAAGGTCAAGCACGCATTAACAATAATCGAGCTAAATATTGGTATGCAATAACCATACCAATAACAGTAGGAATAACATGCATAATGTACATTTGAACACAAAATATTATCACTATGTAATATGATCTTGTATATTGAAAAAAGCACAATACTAAAGGGTCAATACTAACAAAATGATACAGATTATTAGTAATTTAATACGACCATAAAACTAAACAAATGATTAAGAGGTTATACCTTTGCAAAAATGAATCGGAAGTGGGGGATGTGTCTCGTAGATATATCACCTGAAGAATAAATAAGTAGGTCAAATGAAACACTAACAGAGAACAGCGCACGCAATATAGGAATGCCAAAAATATAAAAACTCACATGGCTACAAAAATAATTAGAAAAAAAACTAACATGGGTCAAGATTTATATATTCAAAACTAAATTAAAAGTAGCATGCTAGTCTATTTTTTTTACAAAAAGTTGAAGAATAAATTGAATTCACAGACTGGGATAATGTGTTCTTATCTTCATCTCCATGCTTTAAAGAACCAACTTCAGTCTTTTTAACATATCCCCTTGCCCTTCATCTCCATGGTTTAAAAAATAGTAGAGTTTATTAGCATGATTAAATTTTTTCAAGACTACTTGGAAAATTCCTAAGCAATATGCACCATGTCTAAAAGCACACAGAAACACACACATCTGAACAGTTTTTATATATGTACAAAAGCACACAATTTGGGCTAGTTGTTTTGTTTAGCTAAATTTTGAAAGCGTTATACATCTAACGACATTAAAGTAAGTCATACATACCTGATGGAGACCTTTTAGACCTGCTTGTGAACTTGAAACCAGGAACCCTATCGTTGAAATTTATGGGTCTTGCCATGAATATCTGGGTCTTGCCGTAAATCTGTCCAATTTAATCTGTTTCTTGCCAAGGGTCCTTGTATAAATCGAAAATCTATCTTTTTTTTTTTTAATAAAATGGAGATGATGGTTAAAGAAGATCAGTCCAAACCTGCATAAATCTAAAAGCGGAAAAGAAAAAGAATTACTCAAACATAAATTTTTTATAAGAGACGCAAAGTTATTTTTTGTTTACAATCTAAAAAGAAGCTAAAAACGAAATCTAACCTCATATTGAAAAATCCATCTTACTACCTATAGGACCTAAAAGAATCGATCGAAAGGAAAATTCAACATGCCAGATACATCCTAGATACATCCTATCTGTAATCTTCTTGCAGTAAAACAATCACAAATGAATATGAAGAAATAAGAGTCAACAAAACTAAAATAGAGAGTAATTAATGGTCCAACAATAAATCGAAGACAAAGAAGTTAGTATTAGTATATAAACTAAACATAATGAAAAATTCATCTTCAACTGAATAGATCAATTAAACCAAGCAAACCACAAGTTCAGTCGAAGAAACCCTAAGTTTAGTTTTCAGATGACCTGTTCTATGCATCTGTAAATACAGAAACGATAAAGATGAGATTTTGAAATTTTAGTGACAAACACCCAATTACATATTTATGATTAACACTTTTAGAACAAAATTGAATCACAACAGATCTATTGATACAAATGATAGATATAATATATACCTCAACAATCCAAATAAAGGAATCAAGCTCCTATTCTGATCGTTCTTTGCTCATCTCACGAAATCATCAAACCCTAGAATAAGAAACTAACAGATGGGAGATGATTAAGATCGAGAAGAGGGAGAAGAAGAGCAGCGATGCATCCTTGTACCTGGAAGAAATCATCTGGTTGAGTTTGAATTGATTCGTCTGGCAGAGGGATAAGCGATGAAGTAAACAGGCGATTTTTGGAAGAAGCAAGAGGCGTGCAAGATACAGAAATATTTAATAAATTCTTAATTAGTTAAATTAAGAAAAGAAAATTTTGTATTATGACATCAGTAAGGATACTTAAAATTTTTCTTTTTAATTTTGATTTATTTTTAAGCTTGGAATAGTGTTATTTATGACATCATCATTTTAGCAATATAATAATCTATATAGATAGATATGCTGTTGAGGAACTTTGCAAGGAACTTACCTCCTTCGAAATTTTTGAAGAATATTTAAATATATTATAAATACTAGTATCTGTTATAATTCAGTAGGCTTATAACTACCTTTAATGGTTATAAGAATAAAGAGAGAAAAAGAGAGAAGAAGGAGAGAAGAAATATTGATATTGATATTTCAAGAGAAATGGTGCACCTTAAATGGTTACCATACATGTCTATTTATAGTATAAAATATTACTATGCAAGAAATATAATAATAATAAAATTAACATCCAATCTAGATATTTTATAACACAATCTAGATATTTTATAACACTCCCCCTTGGATGACAATTTTATTAGAGAATAACTAGTACTGCCTCGTTAAAAACCTTGCTAAAGAAAACTCATTGGGATAAAACTTTAGCTAAGGAAAAAAGAGTGCAGCATAAAGTTGACTCCCCCTCAAGTAGGCAACGCCTGAGTTGTTACATCTTCTGAACATGCCTCATGCCAATATTATGAACGTGTGTTCTGAAAATAGCAGTTAGCAGTGCTTTGGTATAAAAATCAGCAGAGTTGTTGATTGAACGTATCTCATTTTAATCTGGTTGTCTTTTACGATATCTTGAGTATATGAGAAAAATCTGAGGTTTTCATCTGAAACTGTATCATCTAAATCTTTTATGTACAAGTTTGGCCCTCGTGATTTGTCTACAGTCTCCTTCATGGTTTGTTCAAACCGTTGTTTCAGTTCCTATTCCCTTTCAGTCTTTTTCTGAGCCTTACCAATATACCATTCTTTTCCATCAAACTTATGACCGTTAAGACCGTTTATAGCTTTAGCGCCTCGTTAGCATTTATGTTTTGTTCTGTCATTTTTGATACTCTTCTTTCATTTGTATTATGTAAGCTGTATTATCTTCATAGATAGTTGTTACGCTTTTATAGCGTTCTAGTCCACAAGAATCAATAATGATTTGTATCATTGATCTTAACTAAAATCATTCCCGAGTAGCTTCATGTAATGCAATCACTTCGGCATGATTTGATGATGTTGCAACAAGTGTTTGTTTTGAGAACGTCATGATATTGCGGTGCCTCCATTTAGGAATACATATCCAGTTTGAGATTTAGCTTTATGTAGATCGGATAAATAATCTGCATCTGTATAACCAAACAAATCTTGTTTCGAGTTGTTAGAATAAAATAATTATAAATCAGTAGTTCCCCGAAGGTATCAAACTATTTGTTTGATCCCATTCCAATGTCTTTTGGTAGGGGCTGAGCTGAACCTTGTCAACAAATTAACTGCAAAAGAAATGTCAGATCTTGTATAATCTATAAGATACATAAGAACCTCAATTGCACTAAAATATAGAACTTTCGATCTGTTAAAATTTTCATGATCTTCGCAGGGATGAAATAGATCAGTGGCAATATTGAGTGATCTAACAACAATGAGTTTGTCTTTAAAAAAAAATGTTTTAAAATCTTTTCGGTATAAGTTGTTTGATGTACAAGTAAACTATTAGGCATATGCTCAATTTGCAATCCAAGGTAATACTTGGTTTTTTCAAGATCTTTCATTTCAAAATAATTCTTTAGAAGTTGAATGATTTCATAGATCTCTTTATTTGTTCATATGATGTTAAGAACATTGACATAAACAACTACGATCTCATATCCGAACATTGTTTTTATAAAACATACGTGCAAAATAAGTTTATATTTATACCCTTTTTTTTATCAAGTAGTCATTTAATCGGTTATACCACATACGTCCCGTTTGTATAAACCCACTTAGAAATCTTTGTGATTTAATGGAATATATTCCCTTGGGTTTTACATTAGATGCTTATGATACCTTAACCCTTTAGGTATATTCATATATATCACTATTAAGTGATCCATACAGATAAGTAGTAACAACATTCATGAGATGCATTTAAATAACTACCAGGTTGATTAAGTATCTAATAAGTAATTGTATCCATTACAGGAGGATAATTTTTTCTCCTAATTCATTTCTGGTCTTTGTGGGAAATATTGAGTTACAAGTCTAGTTTTGCCTTGTAACTTCATTTGCACATTTCTTTTCGGATAAAAATTCATTTGTATCCCATACGTTTCACATCTTTAAAAGTGATAACGATTGATCCGAAAACTTTTCTTTTATCGAGCGATTCTAATTCAGCTCTTATTGCTCATTTCCATTGAGCTCAATCATGTCCATTTTGTATATTCAATGACAGATTTTAGTTCCAGATCATCATCTTTATTCATGATGTCATTGTAACATTATATGAAAATATCTCATAGAGATTTTAGTTTCATTTCGGTTCCATAATATTGCATAATTTATCGCAATTTTAGTATTTACATTTATCAATATCCTCTGCAGAAGGAATATTGATTTGTGGTTCTTCTTGAACACGTTCTCTTACCTCATTATCAGCTGATTTTCTTTTTCGAGGATTTTATCTTCAGAACCAATTGATCTTCCACGTTTGATGCGTGGCAAAAACTCAACAGTGACATTATTGCCAGCTTTTGGAATTTCAGTTCGAGCTGGAGCATTTATCGCTGGTATATATGATTTAGTCACTTTTTTATATCTGTAAATGCATAAAGTAATTAATTTGCAAGTTCTTGCATATGCATTATTTTTAAACTTTCGTTTCACATTCTTTTGTGCGAGTTCAATATACCTTAATTGATGTTCACATCATGAAGCATCATTTTATTTTTATTTTTATTTCTCCCCCTAATCTAGGGAACAATGTTTTATTAAAATGACAATCAGCAAAACGTGCTGTAAAAACATCACCCATCATGGGTTCAATATATCTTATGATTGAAGATGTTTTATATCCAAAATATATTATCATCTTTCTTTGAAGAACCATTTTATTGTGTTGTGGTGATACAATTGGAACATACACTGCACAACCAATGTTTTAAGGTAGAAAATATTTGGCTCTTGGCCAAAATCAAGTATTAAGTGAAAATATTTACGACTTCCACATGTATAATGCGAATTAATGTCGCAGCATGTAAATTTACACGTCCACATATAAATATTGAGAGATTTGTACTCATTATCAATTGTCTAGTTATTAGTTGTAAGCGTTTATCTATTGTTTCAGCTAAACCAATTTTGTGTATGCACATGAGCAACTGGATGTTCAACAACAATCCCTGTAGATATATAATGATCATTAAATGCTTGAGATGTTAACTCACCAGCATTATCAAGTCTCATCCTTTTAATGGTGTAATCAGAATAATGTGTTCTCAATTTAATAATTTGTGCAAGAAACTTTGCAAATGCCATATTACGGCTTGATAACATACAAATATGAGACCATCCGCTAGATGCGTCTATTAGAACCATGAAATATCAAAATGGTTCACATGATGGATGAATTGGTTCATATATCTTACCTTGAATTCTTTCAAGAAACATTTGTGATTCTTTTTCACAATATACTTTTCATTAATCACCATATGTGCTTTCCATTAATCACCATATGTGTTTTTTTTTTTTTTTTTTTATAAATCACCATATGTGTTTTTTTTTTTATCATATATCCTTTTCACCATATACGCTTTTAATCATATGCGCTGTGTTTTTCACCATATGCGCTTTTAATCATATGCGATTTTCATCATATGCGTTGTGCTTTTCATCATATTCGCTTTTTATCATATGCGCTTATCATATGCGATGCGCTTTTTATCATATGCGCTTTTTTATGTGAATAGTAAATTAATTAATTTCGTTTTACTATTCATATGAATTAATTTAGATTTACTATTTTGTTAATTGAGTAATATATATATACATCATATACTTGTGACTCCGAAGGCTCAAATGAATTTGACCATATAGTTATACGTTGTACCTTGCACATTAATTTTCAGTAGAAGCTTTAGATGCATATTATTTTCAGTAGAAGCTTTAGATGCACTTTTTTTTTAATCACCAAATACCACAAACACTTTGTTTGCGTTTGTTCATAGTCATCAATGAAAACCATTTTCTTTAATTTTATTTTATACAATAAAATTAACGCATCATTATTCTTTTCAAAAACAATAATCTATTGTTATTGTTCACTTGTGCCATGTTTAACAACAAAAGTCAACAACCTCTGTCTTGTTTGTTGTGGCAACCAAAAACAACCTTTGCTTTTGTTACCGAGAATCCAAGACCAAAAAACAATTAATTTTTAATTAATCTTTTATCAAAATCATAAATGATTTTATTGATCTACGTTGATATGGCCATAAAGAATTGACGGGTGACCTACTTTTGTAAGTGTATTTCGGCTATCATCCCGAAAACGCACAACGACCTTTTTTTTTTTTTTTTTTTATGAACTATTTGTTTCATATCTAGCTTAGGCAATTATTGTGAACATTTGGTCCCTATAAGAGCATTTATTTTTTAGACTTTTAGTTGATTTGTACTTGTCACAATTAGGGATAGCACCCGCGGGTCGTGGATGCGGATCCATTGGATCCATCACCCGTACCCGCGGATTTTTTTTTAAGAGACATCCAATTGAACCCTTGTTCGTTGAAACAATTTGACTATATTTTTACTCCCCATTATTAAACGGGCCATTTTGATGCACACTCTTAAAAAAATAATTTGTTTTTTAAGTTTTATTATTCAACCTCCTTTTTTCAACGGTCACGTTTTTAACAAAACATTTGACAAGTTTGGAAAAAAGTTTTTTATTGATTATCATCAAAAGTTTTCTATTGTCACTCTACTGGATGGAATTATGGCATACAACCAAAATTGCAACCCAACACTACATAAGAACAAAAAGGTTGTTTTTAATTAACATATGTATATGTGTTAAACTCGGAATAATAATAACTTATTTTAGAAAATTAACATAAGACATGTTGAAACATTTTTGTCACATTTAGCTCATCAAGTCTAATACTTATCATTGATAGATTTTATCACGTCTAAGAGATGTTTACTTTTTTCTTGTATTAAGTCCTACTTTCATTTACCTTTGTTTGGAAAAAAGTTTTTTTTTTTTACTTTGCTTTCCCCCTTTCTGTAAAACTCATTTAAACACTTTCTTTGTTTTTTTTTTTTAAAAAAAAACTTCCTTTTTTTTACGTTACCCGTAAATTATAAATATATAAAAAAAACTTTTTGTTTAAATTTTTTTTCTAGTTTTTAAAAGGCCACTTGACCAATTTTTTAATTCTTTCACAACACCTGATATCGTGATCGTGACCTTTCACCAAAGCAAGAGATATTCTTGATAAACTAAACACGGACTCGTGTTTGAAATTGTCGGCCACAAAAAAATTCATTTGATAAAAGTATATATTTTTTTTTTAGTTATAGAAGGAGACCACTTCATTTTCAATATTTCATTTTTGACAAAAAAAACTATTCCATTTTACCATCCCTTTTTTTTTCTTACTTTAACTTTTAAGATATACTTTTAATAAAAATACAAACTACTTTTTCTTATTTTAACTTTTAAGATTTACTTTTAATAAAAATACAAACTACTTTTTGTATTTTAACTTTTAAGATTTACTTTTAATAAAAGTACAAACTACTTTTTCTTATTTTAACTTTTAAGATTTACTTTTAATAAAAATACCAACTATTTTTTTATTTTAACTTTTAAAATTATAAATTTAAGAATAAACATTAGTATGTATGAAATAAATAATGATTAATTGCATAAGTAATCATAAATGTTAGATAACATATAAAGACCCCGTCGTATTCGTATTGATCGGAATTAATCTCGACCCATGGTACCGTGTTGTCAAATGACGTGTTGCGTACATAAAATACCGTGTTGTCAAATGACGTGTTGCGTACAATCATGAGGTCTTATTAACATAAATATAAATGTTAGTGAAGTTAATAAGAGTTAGATTACAGAAAATATAATTCAGGTGGTATAACCGACCATATATAACTTAAATAACATAAATATAAATGTTAGTGAAGTTAGTAAAAGTTAGATTACAGAAATATAATTCAGGTGGTATAACCGACCATATATAACTTAAATAACATAAATATAAATGTTAGTGAAGTTAGTAAAAGTTAGATTACAGAAATATAATTCAGGTGGTATAACCGACCATATATAACTTAAATAACATAAATATAAATGTTAGTAGTCCAAAATTTGATATATTTGAGTCTGAAAATTATTAATAATTTCATACCTTGATTAGTAATTCGTGATCGTTTGAGATATCTTTTAATTACACTAAGCTTTTCGTGCTGATAACGTGTTATAATTCAGTAGGCTTATAACTACCTTTAATGGTTATAAGAACAAAGAGAGAAAAAGAGAGAAGAAGGAGAGAAGAAATATTGATATTGATATTTCAAGAGAAATGGTGCACCTTAAATGGTTACCATACATGTCTATTTATAGTATAAAATATTACTATGCAAGAAATATAATAATAATAAAATTAACATCCAATCTAGATATTTTATAACAGTATCAATCAAATTATATGGACTTATTTATGTAGCTTAAGGCTACATATTTTGAGCCCTTTTAGATATTGATTCTGTGTTATTAACATCTTACACGCCCAAATATCTAACATTGTTGATCCTAAAATATACAACTTTTCATTTTAATTTTTTTCTACATACTCTTAAATTGTGCAAATTAAAGTAAAACTATTATTCTTCTCACAGTAAGTTACTGATTACATTTTTTTTATTCTTACATAATGTAAATATTTGATATGTGATTGCGAACACTTATTATTATTATTATTAAGACAAAAAGAGTAATAAAATACATAGAAATAAATGTATACATTTGCATGATATATTTTTGAAATTTTTAAGTATGTGACTCAACATTTTCATGATTTAAATTGTTTCATCATATACTAAGGTGTCGTTTGTTTTTCGGTCTGCAGACCTTATTATGTCTTATGTCTGCCCACTTGCAGACGTTGTTACTGCACATTGTTTGTTTTTCTTAAGACATAAGATAAGATAATGTCTTATTATGTCAGCAATTTGCAGACTTAGAAATGTTCTTCTAATTGATGCATACATGATTAAGATCTTTTACAGACATAAAAACAAACAGTCTTCAGTATTCGGTTTGCAAAAGCAATTGGTAGCGGAACGGATACACTATTCTGGGACGAGCTGTGGCTTTGTGCAACCCCCTTAAAAGTTAAATTCAATCGTCTCTTTCACCTGGAAGCTTCTCACGGGGTTCGTGTTTGTGACAGAGTCGATTGGACTGATGCTACTACAACGACGACATGAAATTGGAGAATCACACCTTCTGGACGAGCACAACAGGAGCTGAAAACTTATGTGATTTGATTATGTCTTAGACCAATTATAATGGTGCATTTCCTTTGGTCAGTTAGTCTAGGTGGCACATTTAACGAAATCTGACGACTGCTAACCATTCGTGACTTTTGAGCGTTTGTTGAGGTATTGACGCATTTCCAATCATCCGTGACTTTTTGGCCCACCTATCATATCTTTACACAATTTTATATTTATTGATTAATTTATTTTTTCCACCCCATTTCCAATCAGATTTTACCACATCACCCTACTCAATATTTGACACAAAAAACTGACAAACCGGTTAAAAAAATATCAGTGCCTAATCACAGTCAGTTTGTACTTTTTTACACTTTTTGGCCAAAGTGCCTGTGATATCGCCGTTAGAGTTGGAAATGGTCTTATTTAAACAAGACAGGGTTGTGGACACGTGGATTTGGAATCTAGCCACCAATGGAATATTCACAACAAAAATGCTATCGAGTCTCATTGATGAAAAAAATTCTTTGTTGCAACAATACTAAATCGGGTCGAAACTTTAAAGAACAAGTTCATGCCGCTGAATATTCGAGTGTTCATATGGAGGGTTCTAAAAATGCGGATCCCGGTTCGTACTGAACTCGACAAACGAGGTATTGACCTAGATTCCGTCTGATGCCATCTATGTGACGATGATGTGCAAACAATTGATCATACATTTTTCTTATGTCTATATGCATGGGATATTTGGGAACGTGTTTACAATTGGTGGGGATTGGGTGCGGTCACAAACTTAAGTATCAACGAAGCTTTTCTAGGAAGATGCAATCGTTCTAATTCGCAATTGGTGTCAAATATTTGACAAGCTATCGAATGGTCGTGTGCATATTTGATTTGGAAAAATTGCAACCAAGAAATATTCACAAAGTCTTCTTGGAATGGTCCTACGGGCTTGATGGAGATTCAACTTAAAACGTACGAAAGGATTTCGAGTCGCTTGAAGAATAGGAAGTTGGATTGGTTAGTCTGGATCTCGGATCCTTATCGTGTTTTGTTTAATTCTTTTTTTTTTTTTTTTAAGTTGCTCACACTTCAACTCGTACTGCTTGTACTTTAGACTTGTACATATCAAATATGTATCCTTGACTATAGTTTATGCGTCGTGTAATTGGGTTACCCTCTCTTATGGGCTCGTGTTAATAAAGTTTGCTTTTCGAAAAAAAAAGAAAAGTATAAACCAATAACTAGTCACTGTTACATGAAACTCAAGATCTAAACAAAATAACTTGGCAGAAGAAAATCAAATATATAAAATTAAATTTTTTCAGGCTTTCAATACGCGGTCATCCGATCTGTCTTAGGTTTCTCCACAGATACTTCCCACTCGCCATGTCAATAAATCCCAGAAGCGTAGTTTGGACAATCTAAATTCCAAATGAAACAAACGTTAATTAGTGATGTTATCAATCCAACATATAATTTACTCCGTATAATTAATCATTGTATTTACTTCTATAACATTTGTCATACCCAAATACTTCGTATATATTTGTCCACTTCAAAACATAATAAAACAAGAAAAGCACAATTATTGGTTGGTTATTACCTTGATTGATCATGCTAGATTCTTGTTGTTTTGTTGAGAAATCGTTATTAGAAACCAAGTCTTCTGTTTCCAAGGTTGTTCGAACCGACTTCCATGTCAAGTAGCCGGCCAATATCGCTGAGAAAAACACCAAGAACACCCTCATTGGACACATCTTTTTTTGACACTTCTTGTAAATTTTATTTGATATTTTGTGAGAAATGAAAAATAAAAATATAAAAAGTTAATGGAGTCAATGGCAATGAGGAATGATGAAAGAACTAATAGAACTTCTTAATTATATATGTCTATGTAGTTTATTTTATTATATAGATACATAAATATAATATGATATAATTTATACGTTACAAAACGTTTAGATGTGCATTCAACAAAGTATCTATGATATAATTATATGATTAAAGATAACATTGACGACTTAGATTACGGGTACGCAATTTAAAACTTGTTTATGGATTCTCAAGATGGAAAAGATGGCGGCTCATCGGCAATTGGGCGAGGTAATATGTCCGCGGAGGCTTTCGCGGCATTCGATGTTATGATAACACGGTTAGCCGGGGAGACTACACCGAGTGATCGGTCATCTAATGTGTTATCTTACAAGATTAAGAAGCGGTCCGGGAAGAATTCTTTGAAAGAGACGACCAATGGAAAATTAAAAAGAGCAGGTCCTCGAGGTTGATTGTTTCGGTTCGTCTTAGTATTCTTCGGTTGGTTTCTGTCCTTGTATTTTCCTGTATTATTCCGTTTTTGTTTGGTTAATATGTTTGTATGGTTTTCGGGATGTTAGAGGACTCGCTTATAGATAGTTTTTGTTTTAATAGTTTCTTTTTAGGTGTGAGGTTCCCGTTTTCCCTTGTCCCTTTGTATTTCCTGTTAAGGGTGTTTTCCTTTGAAAAATGTCCCCGTTTCTATACGAGTATTCGCTTTTTCGCCCAAAAAAAAAAAATAAAAAAAAAATCTGTTAATTAATCTATTAATAAATATAAAAATTTAGCAATATATGTTTACTAACGGGAGAACTACATTATTTGTCAACGGAGAATTAGTAAGTCTTCTAGAAGATTATAACATCCAGGTTCGAATGATTGTAGCTGCTTTTGTTTCACTTCACTTATATTACTTGAATGAAAGGTTTTCACTTTGCTTATATTACTTGAATAAAAACAAGTTACAACACAAGCAACATAGGGGCAGTGGCGGATTCAGGAAAATTTTTTATCGGGGGCGAATTTTTTTTAAAACGTGAGGATTTTTTTTTTTGACAAAATATAGAGTTTTTTGGGCAAAATATAGAGTTTTTTGAGCAAAATTTAGAGGTTTTTGTGCAAAATACAAAGATTTTGGGGCAAAATATGGAGGTTTTGGGGCAAAATATGAAGGTTTTTGGGCAAAATATGAAGGATTTGGGAAAAAAAAAAAATTCCACCGGGGGCGAAATCGAAAAATCAAAAAAATTTGCACTAAAATTTCGAAATCCACCGGGGGCCCCCCCTCCCCCCCTTCCCCCCCCCTCCTACACTAAATCCGCCTGTGCATAGGGGGATCTAAAATTAGAGAACTAAAAAGGAAAACCATTTTTTTGTCTTGAAGAACACGCATTTTTTTTTCCCCAAGATTGGACTCGAACAACCTCAAAGTTTATGAGCTTTTATTAAAATTACACGAACACACACATATTATGAAGTAAAATTTATTAAGTAAAATGTTTGTAAAATGTAGATGAGCGCATTTGATTTATAAATTAATAAAATAATATTTAATGTATAGAGCGAAATTATTATTTTGCATGAATGTGCGGATTATATGCGCTCATTAATAATCGTGATTCACATTGTCTCATGCTTCGGTGACGTGTCGGGCTTGAAAATTAACTTCGCCAAGAGTCGTATTTTTGGAATCAACGTGCTGGATCAGGAGGTTATGGTTGTTTGCAATGCTTTAAAATGCGCCAAAGGTACCCTTTCCTTCTCTTATTTGGGGTTACCCGTAGGCCAACCGATGAACAATACAAACGCCTGGGATAGTATTGTCAACAAATTCCTTGCCAAACTCGGTCCTTGGAAAGCAAAAACCCTCTCAATTGGGGGTAGAGTTACGTTGACAAAGTCAGTTTTAAGTAGCATCCCTCTTTTTTTATGTCAATTTTCAAAGCCCCAGTTGGTGTTATCAATAAACTTGAAGCTTTGCGAAGAAACTTCATTTGGAATAATATAGATGGTAAGGGTATTAATTGGGTAAAGTGAAATAAAGTTCTTGCCTCAAAAGCGTGTGGTGGTCTCGGACTCGGGAGCCTTCGAGCAAAAAATCTTAGTTTGCTTGCAAAGTGGTGGTGGCGGTACAAAAAAGAAAGTAATTCTCTTTGGGCTACAATAATTAATTCGATATATGACGACAATAAGGCCTTGGGCGGAAGTGCGTGCAAAGGTAAAAGAACGGGTGTTTGGCGGAACATAATCAAGACAGGGCTAGAAGTTGACAAAGCCGGTGTTCTGTTTTCCATCTCATTTAGCAGAAAAATTGGTGATGGGAATTCCACTCTATTTTGGTTCGACACATGGCTGCCTAATTCATCTTCGAATATGAAATCCATGTACCAAAGACTCTTCGCTTTAGACTCTAACAAATCATGTCTGGTTGCGGATAGAGTATTTAACTCTGGTCATTGTTTGAAGGGCAAATGGGATTGGTTTAATACTATTCGTGGATAGAGTATTTGAACTGGATAATCTCTCTAATGATATAGCTTTGGGGCCTTTGTTATCGCATAATATTGATACATGGTCTTGGAATCTCAAGTCAAATGGGGTGTTCAAGGTTCACCATCTTTGTGGCATCATCGACCGTAAGCTTCTTAAAATACCTCCTGTTCTAAATTCGACAAGCTGGTTACCATAGCTCCCTTCGAAGGTTAGTATTTTTATATGGCAATTAAATCTTGACAAACTTGCAACTAGATCAAATCTGGTAAAGCGCGGTCTCCAGATTGACCCTTCCTGCCCTTTTTGCGATGAGGCGGAAGAAGACTCGGAGCACTTATTTCTTAGATGCAGGCTCATCGTGCCTCTATGGAGAAGTCTCTTTTGTTGGTGGCAATCACCAATTCGTATCCCCCAAGGTGTTAACAATGCTCTCAGTGAGGCATCATATAATATTGATGCAAAAAACCTTAACAAAGCATTTTGGGCAACAAGTAGAATACTCCTTTGGTTAATTTGGAGATGGCGAAACAAACTTGTTCAAAGGTGGGCGGTTAAAAATGAAGATTTCGTGGTTAGCTTACGAGTCCTCTCACATTTATGGTTTTCGTCTAGAAGAAAGGTGATACAAGGCGATTTTGAGTCTTGGAAAAATAATCCAAAAAATAGTGTCATGATGTTGTAGGTGGTTTCTTTTGGTGGTATTAGTTGGTGTTATATGTATTTTGAGGCTGTAGTGATTGTGGTTTCTTTTGGTGGTGAGTTTTTTTAGCCCAGGTTGTTCTTTGTACTCTCATCACGCTCCTTGCGTGTTTCTTTTATAAAAAGGTTGGTCTTCCAAAAAAAAAAATTCTATAATAATATTTTGGGTTAATTTGAATGGATTGATATCTTGGGTTAAGTAAAGATTATGTAATTCA
The DNA here is from genome assembly GCF_046630445.1 of Rutidosis leptorrhynchoides. Classification (NCBI taxonomy): domain Eukaryota; kingdom Viridiplantae; phylum Streptophyta; class Magnoliopsida; order Asterales; family Asteraceae; genus Rutidosis; species Rutidosis leptorrhynchoides. The sequence continues at coordinate 126,855,026 of NC_092335.1, forward strand.
ATTAAACTCATGATTTTATATGATTTGAAATTAGAGAAAGGAAAAGGAGGAGTTGGAAAAGAGGGGGAATTCGGATCAGTCCTTTATATATTGTCAAATGAATCTCTCATATATCTATAGTATTATATAAATCTTTAAAATAGTGATGTTATAAATAAAAATTATTTAAATTAAAAAAAATTCAAATTAATAAAAAAAAATTCTAAACTCATCATAATGATGTCATTAAAATAATTAATTATATTTAATAAAAACATTAACAGGTGTATAATCAGTTGCGGATCCATGATTTTTTTTCAGTGGGGGCGAATTTTTTTTTCAAAACCATAGCAATTTTTTTGAGTAAAATATGGAGGTTTTGGAACAAAAAATTGAAGTTTTTAGGCAAAATTTGCAGATTTTTGGGTAAAATTTGAAGGTTTTGGGAAAAAATTTGGAGAATTTTGGACAAAATTTGAAGGTTTTGGGGCAAAAAAAAAAAATAAAATAAAACCACCGGGGGCAAAGTCGAAAAATCTAAAATTTTTACACTAAAATTTCGAAATCCACCGGGGCGGGCGCCCCCTCCCCCTCTTACACTCTAAATCCGCCTCTGTGTATAATATATGAAACATTATGTACAACCTTATGATAAAATACCTCATGATCATATAATATTTGAAGTATCATGTATAACCTTATAGTAAAACACATCCATGACTATATGTACAGTATTTGATGCATTATGTACAAGTGTACAACCTTATGATAAAATATTTTCATTACCATATGTACAAACTATAGAACAAATTGTACAATCTTTTACAAAATACCCGATGAACACATGTAGAAACTTTGAACCATATTGTACAACCTTCATATAATAATTGTATTTTCAATAAAAAAAAAAATTAAGAGACATTTGTTATTACTGATAATTATTATTAAGAATATAAATACTCAATTTTAAAGCAAATTTAGTTCATTTATTCTGACCAAGTTAAGTATATTAATATGTTTGTACAAACAACAACAAGTTTTTTAGTCGAAATATGTTATCACACCCCCAATTAGGGCCTGGGTGAATGTGACATTAATGTCAAACAAACCAACATATTATAACATACGAGAACAATACTAAATGATAAAAACAAACTTTGTTGAGTACGCAGCGAAAAATAAATGTCGTTACAATAATGGAAATTACAATAAAGGAATTGTTTTAAATGCAAGAATAATAAATGCAATATCTCTTGATCCTAAGTCCAAGTAGCATCACATAAGCAGTAAGTAATTCAAGCTTGATCAATCGGCACCTGAGACAAACATGCTAAAGTGTCAACCAATAAGGTTGAGTGAAGTTCATAGGTTTAACAAAAATGTTTGACCGTTGTTTTAGACCACAAGATTTAGTTTATAAAGTTGATCTCGCAGGGATCAAAAAATTATGCCAATTCGTAATATTTAGACTAAACGTTCAAAGTTTGCCCCAATGACAAGTTGTATCTATACTTGTAGGTTTAATTTAATTATTAAGTAATACAATGACTTGGTCAAATGTATCGGGGACGCTACTCCCGATAGGCCTACCTCCAATAATTAAGAATAAATTTAACGAGCAACTAAAAATATCACTGTAGGGACTTGGTCGGACATAGCCGAGTATAGCATAGTTTAACAGTTGGTACTTGTGTCTAAATTGTAAATAGTAAAAGTAGCATGTGTCTCACCCCAAAAAGTTAAATAAGTTGCATGCAAATAAAGAGTGGGGCTATGAGTTCACCTTAGTAAGTAGGAGAGAGAGTTATTCCTCAGAATATAAAGTTTAGATGAACGTGAGCAGAAAGTCAACCTAATGACATTTAAGAGTAGGTAAATGTTTTGCCCAAATTTAAGTTTAAGTATGCAAGTGTTTTAAGTATATTTCGTTTTACAAAGTTTCCATTCCTAGTAAGTTTCCGTTTTTAGAAAGTTTCCACTTTTAGTAGTTTCCACTTTTAGTAAGTTAGTGTCGAACACTAGTGAGTTGCCGTTAATAAGTCTACCACCTATTAAGTGTGAAGATAACTAAGTGTATGATTACTATAGTCGGGTTTGACATTGTGCATCATACCCAAACATCTATTCCACCGCCGAGTCACCAGAATGACCAATTGTTACCGGTTGACCTAGGATTTCTTGACCAAAATCTAAGTTTGACATTCGTAATTCACAAGCGTCCCATAGTGGTACCAAGGATCACCCTAGGCCTTAAGTAGCGTTGACGTTCGAGTAATCACACGTTATCGTGAATGACTATTGTAATCGTGTGTTATACTATTAAGTAGTATATTACAAGTGTTAGTAATAGTATAAGTGTGTAAGTGTTAAGTAGTAGTATAAGTAGTATTAGGGTTTAGTAGTAAGTAGTTGTATTAATTAATTAGGTTTAATTAATTAAAGTAGTATTTAATGATTATGGTTTAGTGTAATAATGATTAGGTAATGATTAGGGTTTTAATTAATGTATTAGGGTTTTATTAAATTAGGGTTTAATAAATTAGGGTTAGGTTTAATTAGGGTTTTAATATATTAGGGTTTACTAATTAGGGTTTTAATAATTAGGGTTAGGTTTAATTAGTTAGGGTTTTAATATTTTAATATGTATATGTATATATAAATCGTGTATATGTATATATATAAATATAGTATTTTTATTTTTTTTACAAATATGCATGGTGTATCTATTTATGGTATGTATATATCTTGTTACATTTTTTAAACATTAACAAATCTTCTAACAATTATCTAGGGTTTAAAGATCAAACACAAAAATTCTTTTTTTTATATAACCGTAGGTATATGTATATGTGTATATATATATATATATATATATATATATATATATATATATATATATATATATATATATATATATATTTTACAACATGAATATGATTAAGAACATGAACATAAACATGGATTAACAAGATGAAATTTAAAAGTTTGGATCTAGGGTTTTACCTTAATGAAGATTAATGAAGATTTACAAGAAAAAGTTGATGAACACTTGATGATGAAGATCAAACCCTTGAAGATTGAAGAACACCTTTGAAGATCTTCGAAGAACGCGAAGAACACGATGAACAACTTGAAGATCACTTGAAGATCTTGAAGATGACGATGATGAATTCGATGGTGGTGGTGGTGATTTCGGTTTTTGGCCGAAAATTGGGAGAGGGAGAGAGATATTTTGAGAGAGAGTTGTGATTATGATTTGGTACAAGAAAATGGGTTAGCCTAGGTCTCTATTTATAGGAGTGATTAGAGAATTCTAGAATTAGGGTTTAATTAGGAATTACTTAGGGAACAAGTCAAGTAAACGAGGAGGTGATTATGGGGTGCCTTGGCCGAAAATTTAAGGGGCAAAAGGGTAATTTTACCCTTCCTAAATTCAGCTAGGGTTTGCATGGGTTGGTTTGGAACTTTTTTACTTTAGTCCTTGTATTTAGATTAGCTTAAATAGTTCCTTAATTATCCAAGTTTAATTATTTTAAGTGTACAAGTTTTAAAGTTATTTATTTGTTCACAAATATTAATAAGTTCATTATTTTTATCTTTTATTAACTTGTCGTTTATTACACAAAGTTAATTATTATAGTTTATAATTCTTAATGCTTAACAATCGTTAATTAAAGTTTAATTGTTAAGTTTAATTATATTGTTGGGCATTTAATGTGGAAAAATATAGAATGGAAAAATGAGGGTCGTTATAGTACCTCCCCGTTATTAAAAACTTCCCGAAATTTTAGGTAGATTCCTCGTTTGCATCAGCAGTTGAGAAGAGATGGGGATATTTTCGTATAATGTGGTCTTTGCGTTCCCAGGTATATTCGGGGCCTCTACGCGAATTCCAACGGACTTTAACGATAGGTATGTTGCTTTTACGCATTTGTTTGACCTCTCCTTCCATGATTTCCATAGGTTCTTCAATGAAGTGCATTTGCTCATCAATGCGGATATCGTCCAAAGGAATAACAAGTGTGTCATCAGCAAGACACCTTTTAAGATTCGAGACATGAAACGCATCATGTACTTGGCTAAGTTCAGTTGGTAGTTCTAATCGGTACGCCACGGGACCGACTCTTTGAGTGATTGTGAAAGGTCCAACATATCGTGGACTGAGTTTGCTTCGTTTACCGAAACGGACAACACCTTTCCAAGGGGATACTTTCAACATGACTTTATCTCCAACTTGGAATTCTATATCCTTTCACTTCTTATCGGCATAGCTCTTTTGTCGGCTACGGGTAGTTTTTAATCGTTGCTTAATCTGAACGATCTTTTCGGTAGTTTCATGAATAATTTCAGGACCAGTTAAATGTCTGTCCTCGAGTTCATCCCAACACAAAGGGGATCTACATTTCTGGCCATATAAAGCTTCAAAAGGTGCATCTTTAATGCTAGAGTGATAACTGTTGTTGTAAGAAAATTCCACCAAAGGTAAGTGTCTATCCCAACCTTTGCAGAAATCGATTACACAAGCACGTAGCATATCTTTTAAAGTTTGAATAGTTCATTCACTTTGACAATCAGTTTGTAGATGACAGGCTGTACTCATGTTGAGTTGAGTTCCGAGAGCAGATTGTAAAGTTTTCCAGAATCTAGAAACAAATCGACCGTCGCGATCAGAAATAATCGAGATAGGAACTCCATGACGTGAGACAATTTCTTTAATATAAAGCTGTGATAATTTCTCCATCTTGTCGGTTTCCTTGATCGGTATGAAATGTGCAGATTTAGTAAGACGATCAACTATGACTCAAATAGTATCGTTACCGTTCGAAGTCTTAGGCAACTTAGTAACGAATTCCATAGTGATGCATTCCCACTTCCAATGCGGAATGTCGGGTTGTGTCAACAGACCAGAAGGCTTTTGATGTTCACCCTTGACTTTCAGACAAGTGAGACTCTTACTAACATAAGTAGCAATGTCGGCTTTCATGTTAGGCCACCAGTAGAATTCCTTCACATCGTGATACATCTTACTGAAACTGGGATGAATAGAGTACCTAGTCTTATGAGCTTCATCCAAGACTAGTTCACGGAGATTACCGAAACGAGGAACCCAAATTCTGTTGCCAAAGTACCGTGTACCATTAGCTTTCACTTGGAGTTGGTTCTCGAAACCGATAGGTTCTTCACCTTCGATAAGTGTTGGTTTGATAGCTTCAAGTTGAGCTTCACAGATTCTTGATATGAGATTCGACTTGATTTTCAGATTCAAAGCACGAACATGTTTAACATCGTCTTTTCGACTAAGAGCATCGGTAACTACATTCGCTTTGCCAGGATGATATTCCATCTTACAGTCATAATCGTTCAATAACTCGAGCCATCAGCTTTGCCTCATATTCAGCTGTTTCTGATCAAAGATGTGTCGAAGACTTTTATGGTCAGTGTACACCGTAAACTTAGTACCATATAGATAATGTCTCCATATCTTTAATGCGAATACCACGGCACCTAACTCAAGGTCGTGTGTGGTATAGTTCTCCTCATGTTTCTTCAACTGTCTAGATGCATAGGCAATAACCTTTTCACGTTGCATTAAAACACTACTAAAGCCTTGCTTTAAGGCATCACAGTAAACAACAAAATCGTCTGAACTTTCGGGTAAAGAGAGAATCGGAGCTGTGGTCAATTTCTCCTTCAGAATCTTGAAAGCAGATTCATGTTCTTCAGACCACTCAAATTTCTTCCCTTTGTGAGTTAGCTTCGTAAGGGGTTTAGCAAGAAGAGAAAAATCTTTTATGAACCTTCGATAATAACCGGCAAGTCCCAAAAATTGACGAATATGCTTCGCAGTCTTTGGTATCTCCCAGTTCTGAATAGCAGTAATCTTAGCTGGATCGACATGTATTCCTTCACTATCAACAACATGTCCAAGGAATTGTACGGTTTTGAGCCAAAACTCGCACTTAGAAAATTTAGCGTAAAGTTGTTCCTTCCGTAAGAGTTCAAGAATCATGCTCAAATGTTGCTCATGTTCTTTCTCACTCTTGGAGTAGATCAAGAAGTCGTCAATGAACACAATGATGAATTTGTCAAGATACGGCTTGCAGACACGATTCATAAGATCCATGAATACGGCAGGAGCGTTAGTTAAGCCAAAAGGCATAACACAAAATTCATAGTGCCCATAAGGTGTACGAAAAGCAGTCTTAGAAATATCAGATTCCTTGACTTTGAGTTGGTGATAACCGGACCTCAAATCAATCTTTGAATAAACACTTGACCCTTGAAGTTGGTCGAATAGATCATCAATACGCGACAACGGGTAATGGTTCTTGATAGTAAGCTTGTTGAGTTCGCGGTAATCAATGCACATCCTCAACGTACCATCTTTCTTCTTAACGAATAGAATATGAGCTCCCCATGAGGACGAGCTTGGACGAATGAAACCTTTATCCAATAGTTCTTGGAGTTGGTTAGAAAGTTCCTTCATTTTGGAAGGTGCTAAACGGTATGGTGATTTAGCAATAGGAGCAGCACCGGAAGCTAAATCAATTTGGAATTCGACTTTTCAAGGAGGTGGAAGACTAGGGAGATCTTCGGGAAACACATCAGGAAAGTCTTTAACTACTGGTACATCTTCAATACACTTCTCTTTCGATTCGATCATCTTAACGTGGGCTAGAATAGCTGGATAACCTTTCATAAGGTACTTGTGGGTTTTAATACAGGAGATAATGTTGAGATTAGAACCACTCTTGTCGCCTTGAATGACTAGAGTCTCTCCATTTCCCAACGGAATGTTAACGGTTTTATCAAAACACAAGATTGCAGCATGTAATGGACGTAACCAATCCATTCCAACTACGACATCAAAACTTCCGAGTTTGACCGGCAAAAGGTCTATCTTAAATTCTTTGTTGGCTAGGATTAGGTTGCAGTTTTTATAGATTTTATCGACTTTCATGATCTTTCCATTGGCTACTTCTACTAATCGTTTAGTTTCTAAGGTTGAGGCTTTTCAGTAAATAGGGTACAAAATTCACTAGATACTTAACTTTTGTCAGCACCCGTATCAAATAAAATAGTTGCATAACAATTATTGACAAGATACGTACCCGTGATGACCTCATCTTCATCTCGAGCTTCAGCAGCAGTAAGAACAAATGCACAACCCTTTGCAGCAGTAGTATTGGCTCCAGTAGCGGGATTATCTTTCTTCTTAGGACAATTTGGACTAATGTGTCCATTTTCTCCACAAGTGTAGCAAGTAGGAGGAGCTTTAGCAGGAATAATAGCTTTATCCTTTGGAGGAGTCTTACACGTCTTAGCAACGTGTCCCACTTTCTTACACAACGTACAAGTAGCAGTACACCGCCCCGGGTGATGCCTTTCACAACGAATACAAAAAGGATACGTGCCTTTATAATTCGTCCTTATACCATCCACAGGCTTCTTACTAACATTTTGAGTCGAACCTTGAGACGGCTCAAACTTCCTTTTTCCTTCGTTACCCTTAGTTTCAACCTGCTTATTAGCCGACGCCCTTCTTCTCTTGGCCAACATCAGATTTTGTGCCATGAGAATCACAGCATCAAGAGTAACCTTCTCGGCAGCAATAACATTCCCTTGAACATCTTCGGGGAGACCTTTAATATACCTTTCAATTCTTCTAGCTTCGGTAGGTAACATCTCGGGACACAAAGTAGAAAGCTCGAGAAAACGATTGGTGTAGCTTTCTATGTCGGTACCCTTCACCTTGAGTTCCCAGAACTCGGCTTCAAGTTTTTGAACTTGACTTCTCGGACAGAATTTATTAACCATCATGCTTTTGAGTTCGTCCTATGGGATTGCATTAGCATTTTCAATTCCCACGGACTTAGCATAAGCAGTCCACCAAGTCAAAGCATTGCCAGCTAATGAGCTAGTGGCATATTTGACCTGATCGTCATCCCCGCAGTTGCAAATGCGGAAGATAGACTATAGCTTCTCGAACCATCGAACTAGTTCGACAGCCTCTTCATTTCCCTTAAAAGCGGGAGGATGGTAGTTTGTAAAGTCCTTGTAAGAACAAGGTTTCGGTTGAGGATTAACATTATTAGCTTGAGCGTTGCCTTGGGCGGCAGTAAGCAACTGTTGGAATAGTTCGGTGGTCAATACGATGTTGTTAACAGTAGGTGCAGCTGGACGAACCATGATGTCACTGCATAGAAGTGAACATAAGTTTGGTAAGGTGACAAGTTATAAGTTTGGGCAATTATAAGTATGAATAAAATAAAACATTGATATCACATGATATTAATAGAATACTTTATATTATTAGAACGAGGCATTAAATAAGCCTTTTTAATACACGATTCAGAAATAGAAATAGTTTAAGGCATAGCCTTTACATAGACAAGGAATTGGAAAAATAATCTAGGAAATATTAAGATTGAAGTAATCTTCATATTTCTTCTTCTCCTCCTCAACCTTCTTCATAAACTCATCAACTTTCTCGTTCCTCACCTTTTGCTTCTCATAGAGATACTCGAGGTTATCATAGAGGTTAGTAACGCGGCTGTTGACTGCGTTGTTATCGTACCCCTTTAGAGCAAGCTGCTTGTTGACTCGATTTCTTTCCATATCCAACCAGAAATCAACATTCTCCTTGAGATGAGCAAGCAATTGCTTTCCCCAACGGGTGTTACGTTCTTCCTCATACTTCACTAACTTTATCTCTTTCTTTAACTCCGAATTCTCCTCCAAAAGTTTCTTGATTACCAGGTCTTTTTCATCCATTCGAGCTTCTATCCTTGAAATATGGCAAAGCTAACCATCGAAGTTCTTCTCGGTAGTCGTTCGCAGATTCATAATTTCACACATGGCGTTATGGTTATCATAAGAAGGAGATCGAGCTCTTTTCTTAGACGAGCCATCTTCATTAAAATCAGCAGGGCGCTTCCCCTTGTCTTCAATTCTTAGGGTTGGGTAGTAGTCGGGAGACTTAGGTAAAGTATTTGGACTATAGTTTGGTGAGGGAGGACCACCAAGACCATAAGGTGGGCTTTGGACTCGTCTCGAATTTGAAGAGTGTCCAACACCTACTTCGTTAGTAGGTTGAAAGCGAGCCATTTCTTCAGAAGATTTGAAGAGATTCATTTTATTTGGTTGATTAACGCTTGAGCTTGACATCCTAACATTAGGAAAGAGACTTTGATTAGAATCTTTGAGTCAAGTTTAGTAAAGCATATGTGTTAAGATTTATAAGGAAATCCTAAGTGCTTTAAAGTCTAAGGCAGAAAAGGTTATAGTTTCCTTGATTGCTAAGGCACCCTAGCTAGCAAATAAGGCACACATAAAGATGCAATCCTGGTTCTTTATAACAGCCTGGTTATGCTCTGATACCAATCTATCACACCCCTAATTAGGGCCTGGGTGAATGTGACATTAATATCAAACAAACCAACATATTATAATATACGAGAACAATACTAAATGATAAAAACAAACTTTGTTGAGTACGCAGCGAAAAATGAATGTCGTTACAATAATGGAAATTACAATAAAGTAATTGTTTTAAATGCAAGAATAATAAATGCAATATCTCTTGATCCTAAGTCCAAGTAGCATCACATAAGCAGTAAGTAATTCAAGCTTGATCAAACGGCACCTAAGACAAACATGCTAAAGTGTCAACCAAAAAGGTTGAGTGAAGTTCATAGGTTTAACAAAAATGTTTGACCGTTGTTTTAGACCACAAGATTTAGTTTATAAAGTTGATCTCGCAGGGATCAAAAAGTTATGCCAATTCGTGATATTTAGACTAAACGTTCAAAGTTTGCCCCAATGACAAGTTGTGCCTATACTTATCGGTTTAATTTCATTATTAAGTAATACAATGACTTGGTTAAATGTATCGGGGACTTTACTCCCGATAGGCCTACCCCCAATAATTAAGAATGCATTTAATGAGCAACTAAAAATATCACTGTAGGGACTTGGTCGGACATAGCCGGGTATAGCATAGTTTAACAGTTGGTACTCGTGTCTAAATTATAAATAGTAAAAGTAGCATGTGTCTCACCCCAAAAAGTTAAATAAGTTGCATGCAAATAAAGAGTGGGGCTATGAGTTCACCTTAGTAAGTAGGAGAGAGAGTTATTTCTCGGAATAGAAAGTTTGGACGAATGTGAGCAGAAAGTCAACCTAATGACATTTAAGAGTAGTTAAATGTATTGCCCAAATTTAAGTTTAAGTATGCAAGTGTTTTAAGTATAGTTCGTTTTACTAAGTTTCCATTCCTAGTAAGTTTCCGTTTTTAGAAAGTTTCCACTTTTAGTAGTTTCCACTTTTAGTAAGTTAGTGTCGAACACTAGTGAGTTGCCCTTAATAAGTCTACCACCTATTAAGTGTGAAGATAACTAGGTGTATGATTACTATAGTCGGGTTTGACATTGTACATCATACCCAAACATCTATTCCACCGCCGAGTCACCAGAATGACCAATTGTTACCGGTTGGCCCAGGATTTCTTGACCAAAATCTAAGTTTGGCATTCGTAATCCACAAGCGTCCCATAGTGGTACCAAGGATCACCCTAGGCCTTAAGTAACGTTGATGTTCGAGTAATCACACGTTATCGTGAATGACTATTGTAATCGTGTGTTATACTATTAAGTACTATATTAAAAGTGTTAGTAATTGTATAAGTGTGTAAGTGTTAAGTAGTAGTATAAGTAGTATTAGGATTTAGTAGTAAGTAGTTGTATTAATTAATTAGGTTTAATTAATTAAAGTAGTATTTAATGATTAGGGTTTAGTGTAATAATGATTAGGTAATGATTAGAGTTTTAATTAATGTATTAGGGTTTTATTAAATTAGGGTTTAATAAATTAGGGTTAGGTTTAATTAGGGTTTTAATATATTAGGGTTTACTAATTAGGGTTTTAATAATTAGGGTTAGGTTTAATTAGTTAGGGTTTTAATATTTTAATATGTATATGTGATAATGCTAAAAACGAACATATATTTCATAACATTATCCTTCAAGAAAGACAAGCTTTTAGTTGCAATTGTTCTATTTACAAGTGATATTCGTTTAAATAATAAAAGGTGAAGACAAAAGACAGATTCGATGATTTGAAGACGCAAACGACCAAAAAGCTAAAAAGTACAAAGTACAATCCATGTGGTTCAAATTATTGATGAGAAACGTCTAAAAATGACAAGAGTACGAGTCGCGAAATGCAAAGTACAAGATATTAAATGGTACGAAAGGACGTTCGAAAATCCGGAACCGGGACATGAACCAACTATCAACGCGCGACGCAACGGACCGAAAATTACAAGTCAACTAGGCACATGAATATAATAATATATATATATAATTATATAAATTATATAAATTATATTATATTATTTATAAACCGTCGGCAAATAAGAAAACAAGAGATGTGAGCTGTCCAAGGTGGCCATGCGATCGCATGGCCAGGAAGGCTTAATCCCATGTGATCGCATGGCATATTGTAGCAGGTCAGGTCCTATAAATTGCAACGTTTGGTCGACGAATTTTACCTACATCATATCCATCTACTCTCTATCTCTCAAATATATATTTATATTTATATTTATATTTTAATTATAATTTTAATATTAAAGTTTAATAATAATAAGTTTATGTTAGCGAATGTTTTAAGTTTGTAACTCGAAATTCTGTCCGTGTAACACTACGCGATTAATACTCATTGTAAGTTATGTTCAACCTTTTTAAATTAATGTCTCGTAGCTAAGTTATTATTATGCTTATTTAAGTCGAAGTAATCGTGATGTTGGGCTAAATATTAAGATTGGGTAATGGGGTTTTGAACCATAATTGGGGTTTGGACAAAAGAACGACACTTGTGAAAATTAGACTATGGGCTATTAATGGGCTTTATATTAACTAAACGATACCTCGTTAATTTAATATAAAGGTTACAATTTGACGTATTTATAAATAACCACATACGCTTAATCGGGTACGGTGGGCGGGATATTTATAAATACAAATTATTGTTCATTTTACCGGACACGGGAATGGATTAATAGTTAATGGACTCCTTAAAACAGGGGTGGATTACATTCAAGGGTAATTGGTGTAATTGTTAACAAAGTATTAAAACCTTGGATTACACGCAGTCGATAACCTGGTGTATTCATTAAACAAAGTATTAAGACCTTGTTACAGTTCAAATCCCCAATTAGTTGGAATATTTGACTTCAGATATAAGGTTAATTTGATGAAGATCCTCGCACTTTATAATTATGATCGATGGACTATTATGGACAAAACCGTATGGACATATCGAATAATCCAGGACAAAGGACAATTAACCCATGATAATAAATTAAAATCAATACGTCAAACATCATGATTACGGAAGTTTAAATAAGCATAATTCCTTTATTTTATATCTTATCGCACTTTTAATTATCGTACTTTTTAATTATCACAATTTTATTATCGTCATTTTATTTATCGCACTTTAAATTATCGTACTTTTATTATCGTTATTTAATTTACGCTTTAAATTAAGTCATTTGTATATTTAATATTTTACATTCGGTTTTAATTGCGACTTAAGACATAAAATCGACAAACCGGTCATTAAACGATAAAAACCTCCTTTTTATAATAATATATATATATATATATATATATATATATATATATATATATATATATATATATATATATACAAATATAGTTTTAAAATATAGCGTTAAACTTGGCTAGCTCCCTGCGGAACGAACCAGACTTACTAAAAACTACACTACTCTACGATTAGGTACACTGCCTATAAGTGTTGTAGCAAGGTTTAGGTATATCCATTCTATAAATAAATAAATAACTTGTGTAAAATTGTATCGTATTTAATAATATTTCGCAATAAAAATATAACTATTTCGTATACACCTCGCATAGCATCAATATGTATATATAAATCATGTATATATATATATATATATATATATATATATAGTATTTTTATTATTTTTTTACAAATATGCATGGTATCTATTTATGGTATGTATATATCTTGTTACCTTTTTTAAACATTAACAAATCTTCTAACAATTATCCAGGGTTTAAAGATCAAACACAAATTTTTTTTTTTTATATAACCGTAGGTATATGTATATGTATATATATATTTTTTTTATATTTTTTACAACATGAATATAGTTATGAATATGATTAAGAACATGAACATAAACATGGATTAACAAGATGAAATTTAAAAGTTTGGATCTAGGGTTTTACCTTAATGAAGATTAACAAGAAAAAGTTGATGAACACTTGATGATGAAGATCAAACCCTTGAAGATTGAAGAACAACTTTGAAGATCTTCGAAGAACGCAAAGAACACGATGAACAACTTGAAGATCACTTGAAGATCATGAAGATGATGATGATGATGAATTCGATGGTGGTGGTGGTGATTTCGGTTTTTGGCCAAAAATTGGGAGAGGGAGAGAGAGATTTTGAGAGAGAGTTGTGATTATGATTTGGTACAAGAAAATGGGTTAGTCTAGGTCTCTATTTATAGGAGTGATTAGAGAATTCTAGAATTAGGGTTTAATTAGGAATTACTTAGGGAACAAGTCAAGTAAATGAGGAGGTGATTATGGGGTGCCTTGGCCAAAAATTTAAGGGGCAAAAGGGTAATTTTACCCTTCCTAAATTCGGCTAGGGTTTGCATGGGTTGGTTTGGAACTTTTTCACTTTAGTCCTTGTACTTTAGATTAGCTTAAATAGTTCCTTAATTATCCAAGTTTAATTATTTTAAGTGTACAAGTTTTAAAGTTATTTATTTGTTCACAAATATTAATAAGCTCATTATTTTTATCTTTTATTAACTTGTCATTTATTACACAAAGTTAATTATTATATTTTATAATTCTTAATGCTTAACAATCGTTAATTAAAGTTTAATTGTTAAGTTTAATTATATTGTTGGGTATTTAATATGGAAAAATATAGAATGAAAAAATGAGGGTCGTTATATATGTGGTTCAACGGGTCATTAAACTAAATGAATTTAGCATTTATGTTCAATTAATACCTAAAACATATCATTAAACTGTTTCGTTTAAATAAATTCGTGGTTTCACGGATTATTTCACTAGTTAGTTTAGTTAGTTAGTTATAGTTATATTATAGTTCATTATCATTACTATATATATACACACACATATAAAGTTGATTTCTATTGGTGACTTTCCTCTCTCTCTTTTCTTTATTTATTTATCTATTTATATTGTTTATGTTATGAAAGTCAAATTTGGATGACAACTTGCACAGTTTAATTATGAATTATTGATTACTGTTTCACCTATCATTAGCATACATAATTGAAGACAACAATTGTATAGTTAATTTTAGTACTATAAATATCGAGCGAGATATAAGGATGCTACACACAATTCTTCAATAATAATTCTTACTTCCTCATTTCTTCTTTAATAATATATAGTTGAGAATTAGGCTACAAAAGTTGTTATATATCACTAAATTACAACACGTTTTCAGCACGAAGTGCTCCGTATAATCCAGGTATATCTAAGCAAGCACAAGTCACTAATCAAGGTAAGAAATTCTTTAACGATATCTTCTATTATTTATTAGTAAGGTAAATATTATTATCATCATAAGTAAAATTATATTTCTGTAATCTAACTTTTATTAACTTCACTAACATTTATATTTATGTTATTTAAGTTATATATGGTCGGTTATACCGCCTGAATTATATTTATGTAATCTAACTTTTATTAACTTCACTAACATTTATATTTATATTATTTAAGTTATATATGGTTGGTTATACCGCCTGAATTATATTTCTCTAATCTAACTCTTATTAACTTTACTAACATTTATATTTATGTTATCTAACATTTATGATTACTTATGCAATTAATCATTATTTATTTCATGCATACTAATGTTTATTCTTAAAATTTATTATTTATGCATAATATGTTTATTCTCTTAATCTTCGTATTTATACTAAACGTATTTATACTAAATGTATTTATAGTAATCGTATTTGTACTAATAAAGTTCTTTTATTAAAATTATTATTAATACAACGAGTACATAACAGTCGTTAACGTCAACTAACGACGTTACAACGGTCATATATATATAACGGTTGTTAACGTCAACTGAGGACGCTACAACGACTATATTTTTTCAAATATAAAATAAACATCTCCGTTTTCACATTTTCACAAACCAATCTTCATTTTCTTAGATTACCACTCTCAAAAGTTTTTTTTTGTAAAGATGATTCACACAAGGATAATTTTTCCTATTGTATTGGTCATACTAACTATCATCATTGTTGCTAATATACCACCGGATGAACCTATATTCTATCATGCTCTTGTGGTTTTATCATTTGTAATCATGTCATTATTCTATTGTTTGCTACTTATGAATTTAAAATGATTCTGATTTCTATTTATTATTTGTCTATGAATAGAAGTTGATTATAATTATGATTTATGTTGGTCATCTTTTGATAATAGAAAATGTCGAATTTGAAAAGGCTTAAATTTGCACCTTTAGAATCAAGTGGGAACAACTACTTAACACGGGCTATGAATGTAGAAAAACATCTCGAATCAATCGGTATTTTAGAAACCCTGAATGAAAATAACAATTGTTCCGAACAAGAAAAAGCAATAGCAAGTATTTTTCTTAGTAAACATATTGACGAGTCCTTAGAATCTACATATTATATGATTGAAGATCCAAGTTTATTATGGAAAATACTCAAAGATAGATACGATATTAATTATCAAGAAATAACGGTGATCCATGAAAGAATAAAATTGAAGATGTTAGTAGACGCTCTTATAAGAATCCCGAAGATTCTTATTAATGATCTGGTAACGTGGATCATCAGTCTTGTATTTCTTGAATTCATGAACATCTTGTTTATCTCTACAAATAAGTCCCAAAAGAAAAGAAAACGAGAGTGAATATGTTGAAAAATCTTGATTAAATAAACCCTGAGCTACCTTGAGACTTGAATGGTTTGAATTTTCTAAGATGCCTAGCTTGTTATGTATCACTCATAAATAAATGGTTTTAGACCATAACACATATGTTTATTAAGTGTTATCTTTTATGAACTTCAGATTGTAACTTGTTTGCAGGTAATATAATTTGATTATCTTGCTGAAATATAACTCATTATTTGCTTATCTTATTTGAAGTTTTAGTATGAATCCTGCTGAAATACAATATCAATTAAATGGTAAAGACCTATGTATTGCAGATAGTGGTAACATACACACTATGATCAAATCTAAGAAATATTTCATTGATTTAAATCAAAATGAAGAATTTATAAATACTACATCAGGTCTTGCAAACTTGATATAAGGAACGGAAAAGGCAAAAATTCATGTTACCAAATGGTACGAATTTTCTGGTAAACAATGCTTTGTTTTCTCCTAAATCAAAGAGAAATTTGTTAAGTTTCTCTGATATATATCATATTGGATATGATTATCAGTCAATGATAACTGGAAATGAGAAATACCTATGTAGCACCGAAAAACGCATATGATAAAAAGCGCATATGATGAAAAGCACATATGATGAAAAGCGCAGCGCATATGATTAAAAGCGCAGCGCATATGATTAAAAGCGCATATGATAAAAAAGCGCATATGATGAAAAGCGCATATGATGAAAAGCGCAGTGCATATGATTAAAAGCGCAGCGCATATGATTAAAAGCGCATATGATGAAAAGTGCATATGATGAAAAGCGCAGCACATATGATTAAAAGTGCATAAAAGGATATATGATGAAAAGCGTATATGGTGATTAATGAAAAAGCACATGTGGTGATTAATGAAAAGCACATATGGTGATTAATGAAAAGCACATATGGTGATTAATGAAAAGAATATTGAGAAAGAATCACCAATGTTTCTTGAAAAGAATTCAAGGTTATATATATGGACCAATTCATCCATCATGTGAACCATTTTGACATTTCATGGTTCTAATAGACGCATCTAGCAGATGGTCTCATGTTTGTGTGTTATCAAACAGTAATATGGCATTTGCAAAGTTTCTTGCACAAATTATTAAATTGAGAACACATTATTCTGATTACACCATTAAAAGGATGAGACTTGATAATGCTGGTGAGTTAACATCTCAAACATTTAATGATTATTATATATCTACAGGGATTGTTGTTGAACATCCAGTTGCTCATGTGCATACACAAAATTGGTTTAGCTGAATCAATAGATAAACACTTGCAGCTAATAACTAGACAATTGGTAATGAGTACAAAACTCTCAATATTTATATGGGGACATGTAAATTTACATGATGCGACATTAATTCGCATTAAACCAAGTACAAGTCATAAATATTCTCCATTACCAACTTAATTTTGGTCGAGAGCTAAATATTTTCCATCTTAGAACATTTGGTTGTGCAGTGTATTTTTAATTGCACCACCACAACAAATGGTTCCTCAAAGAAGGATTGAAATATATGTTGGATATGAAACATCTTCAATCATAAGATATATTGAATCCACGACGGGTAATGTTTTTACAGCACGTTTTTGCTGATTGTCATTTTAATAAAAAATTGTTCCCTAGATTAGGGGGAGAAATGAAAAAATAAATAAAATGATGTTTCATGATGTGAACATCAATTAAGGTATCTTGATACTCGCACAAAAGAATGTGAAACAAAAATTCAAAAAAAATAAATAATAATAATAATGCATATGCAAGAACTTGCGAATAAATTGCCCGATGCATTTACAGATGCAAAAAGAGTGACTAAATCAAATATATCAACAGTAAATGCTCTAGCAAGAATTAAAATTCCAAAAGCTGGTAATAATGTCACACTTGAGTCTTTATCACGCCAGAAACGTGGGAGACCAATTGGTTCCAAAGATAAAAATCATTGAAAAAGAAAATCCGCTGATAATGAGGTAAAAGAAAGTGTTCAAGAAGAACCACAAATCAATACTCCTTCTGCAGAGGAGATTGATGATGTCAATACAGAATTTTCAATCAATTATGCACATTCAAAAATAATATGGAACCGAAATGTAATGAAAAATCTTGATGAGATATTTTCATATAATGTTGCATATGACATCATGAATGTTGATGATGATGATGATGATCCAGAACCAAAATCTATCATGGAATGTCAAAATAGACATGATTGGGATCATTGGATAGGAGCAATACGAGCTGAATTAGAATCGCTCAATAAAAGAAAAGTTTTCGGATCAATCGTTATCACTTTTATAGATGTGAAACGTATGAGATAAAAAATGAATTTTTATCCGAAAAAGAAATGAGAAAAATGAAGTTACAAGATAAAGCTAGACTTGTAACTCAAGATTTATCTCAAAGACCATGAATGGATTATGAGGAAAACTTATTCTCCTGTTATGGATGCATTACTTTTAGATACTTAATCAGCCTAACAGTTTCTAAAAATTTAGAAATGAATCTCATGGATATTATAACTACTTATTTAAATGAATCACTTGATAGTGATATATACATGAATATCCATGAAGGGTTTAAGGTATCAGAAACATCAAATGCAAAACCCAAAGAAATGTATTCCATTGAATCACAAAGATTTTTATATGGGTTGATACAATAGTATAACTGATTAAGTGATTACTTGATAAGAAAAAGGGTATACAAATAATCTTATTTGAACATGTGTTCTTATTAAGAAAACAATGTCCGGATATGTGATTATAAGTTGTTTATGTCAATGATCATAACATCATATGAACAAATAAAGAGATCTATGAAATCATTCAACTTCTAAAAATAAAAAAATTTAAATGAAAGATCTTGAAAAAAAAACCAAGTATTGCCTTGGATTGCAAATTGAGCATATGCCTAATGGTTTACTTTTACATCAAACAAACTATACCAAAAAGATTTTAAAACATTTTTTAAAGACAAAACCATAGGTTGATATATCACTCAATATTGACACTGATCCATTTCATCCCCGTGAAGATCATGAAGATCTTTACGGATAAGAAGTTCCATATCTTAGTGCAATTGAGGTTATTATGTATTTTATAAATTGTACAAGACCTGACATTTCTTTTGCAGTTAATTTGTTGACAAGGTTAGACCCCTACAAAAAGACATTGAAATGGGATCCAGCAGATATTTTGATACCCTTGAGGAACTGCTGATTTAAAATTATTTTATTCTAACGCTTCAAAACAAGATTTGGTTGATTATGTATATGCAGGTCATTCATCAAATCCTCATAAAGATAAATCTCAAACTCGATATGTATTCCTAAATGGAGGTACCACAAAATCATGGCGTTCTTAAAACAAACACTTGTTGCAACATCATCAAATCATGATGAAGTGATTGCATTATATGAAACTACTCGAAAATGTGTTTGGTTGAGATCAATGACACAAATCATTATTGATTCTTGTGGACTAGAACACTATAAAAGACCAACAACTATCTTCACCAACAACTATATATGAATATAATGCAGCTTGCATAATACAAATGAAAGAAGAGTATCAAAAGTGACAGAACAAAATATAAATGCTGACGAGGCGCCAAAGCCATAGACGGTCTTAACAGTCATAAGTTTGATGGAAAAGAATGGTATGTTGGTAAGGCTTTATAAAAGACTAAAAGGGAATAGGAATTGAAACAAGGGTTTGAGCAAACCATGAAGGTGACTGTAGACAAATTACAGGGGCTAAACTTGTACATAAAAGATTTAGATGATACAGTTTCAGATGAAAACCTCAGATTCTTCTCATATATTCAAGATCTAATAAAAGAAAACCAGATTAAAATGAGATACGTTCAATCAACAACTCTGCTTATCTTTATACCAAAGCACTGTCAACCGCTGTTTTCAGAACACACGTTCACAATATTGGCATGAGACATGTTAAAAGAATTTAACACCTCAGCGATGTCTACTTGCGGGGGAGTCAACTCTATGCTGCACTCTTTTTCCCTTAGCTAAAGTTTTTTCCCACTGGGTTTTCTTTAGCAAGGTTTTTAACGAGCCAGTGTAAGTTGATCTCTAAATGATAACAAAGTTGTCATCAAAGGGGGAGTGTTATGAAAGTCAAATTTAGATGACAACTTGCACAGTTTAATTATGAATTATTGATTACTGTTTCACCTATCATTATCATGCATAATTGAAGACAACAATTGTATAGTTAATTTTAGTACTATAAATATCGAGTGAGATATAAGGATGCTACACACAATTCTTCAATAATAATTCTTACTTCCTCATTGCTTCTTTAATAATATATAGTTGAGAATTAGGCTACAAAAGTTGTTATATATCACCAAATTACAACAGTTTATACTTTAGTTACTCCGTGAATAATTATTTTATGATGTACTAAAAATTTAAAATTGGTTTAGATGATCAGAAAAATACATGCTAGAGCTTAATTACAGTATGTTTTATAGAGATTTGTTGGTCTGTTAATAATCCTATTGGTTTGAGCAATATTGTTTTCATATATTTGTGTTTTTTATAAATTATTTTTGTTTTAGATTGTTTTAATACTTACAGAATTGTTGTAGATCTAGGTGGTTCCTTTTATTATGTTATATAGATATGCTAAATTTCTTCATATCCATTAGCTATGGTGGATTTCGATAGGAGAAAATCATTTTTAGTAATTACAAAAATGTATATGATAAGTGCAAACACATTTTATTTTGCACAACATATAATTATTAAAAAGAAATTTTTAAAAAATAAATGTAACACCAACCATTTCTTTTTTAAAAAATACAACGAAAGACTAAAATATTTACACCACAACCACAACATTATTTGCATTATTACATAATCCACATTATATCATTAACATATACAAACGGTGTTACTTTAATACAAAACATCATTTACAAAAAAGTTTACATCAGAGTTCATGAGTCAAAAATATAGCGTTAAACTTGGCTAGCTCCCTGCGGAACGAACCGAACTTACTAAAAACTACACTACTCTACGATTAGGTACACTGCCTATAAGTGTTGTAGCAATGTTTAGGTATATCCATTCTATAAGTAAATAAAAAACTTGTGTAAAATTGTATCGTATTTAATAATATTTCGCAATAAAAATATAACTATTTCGTATACACCTCGCATAACATCAAGTATTTTTGGCGCCGCTGCCGGGGAAGAAAGCGAAACGCTATAAAAAAAATTTAGTTTTTAAAATATTTTTGTAAAAATATAATATTTCTTATTTTGTAAAAATATTTTGTTTTAGTAATAAGTTTTAAAATTACAAAAATATAAAAACATAAAAATATTTATGTATTTATTTTTAAGTGTCTAAAAAAAATTTATATTTTAGAGTTATAAAACTAATAAGTAATATTTTTTTTATTATTACATAATATTTTATATAAAGATAAATCAGAAAAAATAAAATAATTAAAACTGAATCGGGCCTGGTACTGTAGCAGCCCAATAATCAGATCCAGAATTCTGGGCCATGCGATCGTATGACTAAGGTGCACTACACTCATGCAACCGCATGAGAGGGTCTGACAGCTGAAACCTGGTACGCCATAATTACATTAGGGTATTTAAATTAATTATTATTATTATTAACCTAATTAAGGTTTTAATTAATTAATTAGTTTTTAAGTTTAGTTTTAATTTATATTTAGTAATATTAAGTTTTAAAATTATTATTAATTATATAAATTACTACTTTTATAAAATAATAATATAAAAATAATATTTTTATAAAATTTGTATTTTTATCATTCTAGTTATAAATTGTATATTTTTATCGTTTAATTCGTAATTTGTATTTTTTTTTCGTTCGTAACTAGTTTTAAACTTAGTATTTTTCCAGAGTAGCTCTAGATTTTTAGACTTTGCCGTAAAATCCCTTAAGTGCTTTTTCTTTAGATTAAGATTTAGACGCTTTAGAAATTTACGACATCGCTTATCGCTTTAGTTTTAATAGATTTTAATGCTAATTAAGTTATTGCCGTTTTGGAAATAGAATTCCTTTAAGCTTTAATACCTTTAGACGTAAGTTTTAATTCTTAGTTTTTAGGCTTTTAAGTTTCGACGCTTTACTTTCTTATTATTATTTTTCGACGCTTATTTTTCGACCTTTTATTTTTCGACGCATTCTTTTTCTTTCTTATTTCTTGACTCTTTAGTTTTTAGGACATAGAATTTTCTTTATTTTCTTTAAAACTTCGACGAAAAATTATTTTAAGCGGTTAAATTGATAGACATCCAAAATTTTCTGATTCGTAGTGATAGTTGGATTTGTTAGTGGCGAGTTGTGGGCTTCCGATTTAAAGGGTCCTGGCTACCTGCTGCATCTATTGGCTATTCGAAACGTGGGCAAAATCAGAAAAATCTATTAATTTTATAACTTATATAATTTTTATCTTTTATAACTAATAGGATATTCAGTAAATGCACCGAGCAAAACGTTCACCACCTTTCATACGTTCACCACATGTAACTCGATCAAGACATCTAGCCAATATTGTCGCCGTTGATTTTTCTTTAGAATCGTCATCTAGTCGACCAAGTACTCCAATTCAAATTTTCGATAATCCATTTTTTAAACCCGACCTCACAATTGAGAATCCGGAGGATATTTAGGGACAATTCAGAGATCCTGAACCACTAATCATTCCTCCTGAACCACAAATCACTCATCCAGAGATTGTCGAGGAAGAAACCATTAAATCAGAATCCTCTAGTGATCAGATTCAACAATTTTAATCATGGAAAATCTGGAACCTCTAAGTATGGAAGACCGAATGAGGGCTAAACGCACTGGCCAAGGTCATGCAATTACTCAACCAGACATTAATGCGCCAGATTATGAAATCAAAGGACAAATCCTACACATGGTAACAAATCAATGCCAATTTAGTGGTGCGCCGAAGGAAGATCCAAACGAACATCTTCAAACTTTTAATAGGATCTGTACTTTATTCAAAATCAGAGAAGTTGAGGATGAACAGATCTATCTCATGTTATTTCCCTGGACTTTAAAGGGAGAAGCCAAAGATTGATTAGAATCGTTACCTGAAGGGGCGATTGATACATGAGATGTTTTAGTTAAAAAATTTCTTAAACAATTCTTTCTGGCATCTAAAGCCGTGAGACTTCAAGGAGAAATAGTTACGTTCACACAAAAGCCAAATGAAACTCTATATGAGGCATGGACAAAATTTGGAAAGTTGTTGAGAGGATGTCCTCAACATGGTTTAGACACTTATCAAATAGTACAAATATTCTATCAAGGATGCGATATTACTACATGAAAAGACATCGACATAGCAGCTGGTGGTTCCATTATGAAGAAAACCGCAACTGAAGCTTACAAAATTATTGATAACACTGCTTCCCACTCACATGAGTGGCATCAAGAAAAAGATATCGTTAGATCATCTAAAGCGGCTAGAGCCGATTCTAGCCATGATTTTGATTTCATTTCTGCAAAGTTAGATGCTTTCGAAAGACGAATGGAAAAGATGACTAAGGATATTCACGCAATACGAATTAGTTGTGAGCAGTGTGGAGGACCACATTTGACAAAAGATTGTCTCAGTATTGAACAAACAATGGAACAAAGAGAGAATGTTTCATACATGAACCAATGGCCTGGAAATAATTATCAAAGTAATTATCAACCGCCAAGACCAAACTACAATCAAAACCAGAATTATAACCAAAATGTTTCATATAACAATCAACAAGGTCCTAGCAATCAAAAAGTATCTAACAATACTTACAATCAGCAAAGACCTATTTTTCAAAATAAACCACCACAAACCGATGATAAAAATCCAAATTTAGAAGACATGATGTCGAAGCTAGTTGAATCTCAAACTCAATTTTTCACATCTCGGAAACAAACTAATGAACAAAATGCTCAAGCATTTAGAAATCAACAAGCTTCAATCCAAAATCTGAAACAAGAAGTGAGCAACCTAGCAAGGTTGATAGGTGAAAGATAACCGGGGAGTCTACCTAGCGATACAAATGCTAACCCCCAGAATGAAACAGCTAAAGCCATTACCACGAGAAGTGGTATTACACTTAAACCACCTGAAATACCTGAAATTTTTGATGACTCTATTCCTACTCCACAAGAACCACAATCTGAGCAAGAAAAGAAAACAGAACCGGTAGTTGAAAAGGTTAATGAAGATAACATAGTTAAGGCTAAGCCTTATGTTAAACCATACCAACCACAGCTTCCTTACCCAAGTAAAATGAGAAAAGAAAGACTTGAAGCCGAGCAATCCAAATTCTTGGATATGTTTAAACAAATAAATGTCAATCTTCCTTTCATTGATGTGATATCAGGAATGCCAAGATATACTAAATTTCTGAAAGATCTAATCACAAATAGAAAGAAAATGGAAGAACTTTCGGCTGTTACTATGAATGCTAATTGTTCTGCAGTGCTGTTGAATAAACTACCAGAAAAACTTTCAGATCCAGGAAGTTTCACAATTCCATGTTTTCTGGGTAGTCTTAGTTCAATAGAAGCATTGGCAGATTTAGGTGCTAGTATAAATTTAATGCCATATTCATTATACACTAAACTAGACCTCGGAGAATTGAAACCAACACGAATAAGCATACAACTAGCTGATCGATCAGTAAAATATCCTAGAGGGATAATGGAAAACATGATAGTTAAAGTTGGTACTTTAGTATTTCCAGTAGACTTTGTTATTCTGGACATGGAAGAAGATTCTCGAGTTCCTCTCATATTAGGAAGACCATTCTTAAACACGGCTAAAGCAATAATAGACGCGTTTGGTAAGAAACTGACCCTAAGTATAGAGGATGAGAGTGTTACCTTTTCAGTTGATAGAGCCATGCAACAACCGCAATCTGCAGATGATACATGTTATTATATTCAAACTATAGATTCACATGCAGAATTGTTAGAAGAATTTCCAGAATTACAAGGAACAGGAGAATGTTCTTTAGAAGAAGGAACTGAACCAATTGACGAAGCTGAAATGTTAGCTGCACTCATGGCTAATGAATGTGAATCAACAACAGAAGAACTTCAAATGCTAAAAGAAGAAGACAGATATCGATACAAATCATCGATAGAAGAACCACCAATAATAGAGTTAAAGCCACTTCCAAACCATTTGGAATATGCTTATTTACATGGTGAATCTGAATTACCTGTAATAATATCGTCTTCTCTTACCGAAAATGAAAAATCTCAACTCATTTCTGTGCTAAAAGCTCATAAACCAGCTATTGCGTGGAAGATTCATGACATTAAAGGCATAATCCCTTCGTATTGCACACATAAAATCCTTATGGAAGAAGGTCATAAAACCTATGTGCAACGCCAACGAAGACTAAATCCTAATATGCAAGATGTTGTTAAGAAAGAAATTATTAAACTGCTAGATGCAGGTTTAATTTATCCAATTTTTGATAGTCCATGGGTAAGCCCAGTTCAATGCGTACCTAAGAAGGGTGGCATGACTGTCATCACAAATGAAAAAAATGAGCTTATTCCTACTAGGACTGTAACAGGATAGCGTGTCTGTATTGATTATAGAAAATTAAATGACGCCACCAGAAAAGATCACTTTCCCTTACCTTTCATTGATCAAATGTTGAAAAGATTAGCCGGGAATAGTTACTATTGTTTTCTTGATAGTTTTTTCGGATATTTTCAAATTCCAATTGCACCCGAGGACCAAGAGAAAACCACCTTCACGTGCCCTTATGGTACTTTTGTTTACAAATGCATGCCATTTGGACTTTGCAATGCCCCTGCAACCTTTCAAAGGTGCATGATGGCGACTTTTCACGACATGATAGAAGAATGCATGGAAGTTTTCATGGATGACTTTTCAGTCTTCGGTGATACTTTTGAATCATGTCTAGTTAATCTTGAACGAATGCTTATTAGATGCGAACAATCAAATCTAGTTCTGAATTGGGAGAAATGCCATTTCATGGTTAAAGAAGGCATCGTTCTTGGTCATAAGATTTCAAAGGAAGGAATTGAAGTGGATAGAGCTAAAGTAGATGTAATTGCTAAACTTCCTCATCCCACCAATGTTAGAGGAGTTAGGAGTTTTCTAGGGCATGCCAGTTTTTACCGACGTTTCATAAAAGATTTTTCTAAAATTGCCACTCCTATGAATAAACTCCTAGAAAAGGATGCTCCATTTATCTTTTCAGATGAATGCATTAAATCTTTTAATATTCTTAAAGAAAAACTCACTAATGCATCAATCATGATAACTCCTAATTGGAATCTACCGTTTGAACTTATGTGCGATGCAAGTGATTTTGCAATGAGAGCCGTTTTAGGTCAAAGGATTGAAAAATGATTTCAACCTATTTTTTACGCTAGTAAGATGTTACAAGGAGCACAAACAAATTACACAACTACTGAAAAAAAAACTCCTTGCTATTGTCTTTGCTTTTGATAAATTTCGTTCATATCTCGTTCTAGCTAAAACGGTGGTCTATACCGACCATTCTGCTCTTAGATACCTATTTTTGAAACAAGATGCCAAACCACGATTAATCCGTTGGATCTTACTCTTACAAGAGTTCAATATTGAAATCCGAGACAAAAAGGGAGCAGAAAATCTCGCTGCTGATCATCTTTCTCGTCTTGAAAATCCTGAATTAGAAGTTCTAAATGAATCGGCTATACAAGATAACTTTCCTGATGAATATCTTTTGAAGATCGATTATAATGAAATTCCATGGTTTGCAGACTATGAAAACTACTTAGTATGTGGATTCCTTGAAAAAGGGTTGTCATACCAAAAACGAAAGAAATTCTTTAGTGATATAAAACACTATTTTTGGGAAGATCCACATTTGTTTAAAAGTTGTCCCGATGGAATAATACGCCGATGTGTATTCGGGGATGAAGCTAGTCAAATCTTAAATTATTGTCACACAGGACCAACATGAGGGCATTATGGGCCTCAACTCACAGCAAGAAAAGTTTATGACACTGAATGTCATTCAAGTATGTGAAGTATTTGACGTTTGGGGTATTGACTTTACGGGACCATTTCCAAAATCTCATAATAATCTCTACATTCTCGTTGCCATTGATTATGTATCTAAATGGGTAGAAGCACAAGCTCTCCCAACTAACGATGCACGAGTTGTAGTCAACTTTTTAAAACGTCTTTTTTCTAGGTTCGGAACACCGAAAGCTTTAATAAGTGATCGGGGTACTCACTTTTGTAATAATAAACTTGAGAAAGTTCTCAAAAGATATGGAGTAACTCATAAAATCTCAACCGCTTATCATCCACAAACAAGTGGGCAAGTTGAAAATACCAACCGAGCTTTAAAACGTATTTCAGTATATTTCAAAAATTCATCAGGAGTAAAACTAGGTAATATAGCCGAAATTACTTTACCCAAAAGAGAGGCGTATATTTTTGTTAATATTTGATTGATTAAAGTGGGATAAAAGACCAAATTTTTTTTTATTTTTACCTTATTTTTAAAATAAATATATAAATATTAAATTATTATTGTAAATTTTTAAAACTATTATATAATTATAATATTTTAAATGAAAGTTTGTAAAATTAATGTATATAAATATTAATAATATTTATATGAAATTTTATGCATTTTAAATTTAAGTTTGGTGTGAATTTAAAAACAAAAATGTACTTTACTTCATCAAGTTAAAAATTGATTTATAAAATTTGTCGTGAGTTGAAGACTAGGTAGTTGAACCGAAATTGCTTTACCCAAGGGCGGGACGAGAAATTTTGTTATCATTGTTTTAATTTTATTGATTTAAAGTATGTCAAAAATATTAAAAAACCCAAAAATCTTTGCTTTTAAAACAGCGCTTTAAAATGACAAATTTTAAAATTTTGTCGAGAGACGAACTAGGTCGACGTACCGAAACGCCCTCATTCTTAAAAGAAACAAAATTTTAATTAATTTAATTTTTGTTTTATTAGTCAAAGGTTTTTATAAAAAAATAAAAAAAATAGGACCCATGCGATCGCATGGGGTTTACACAGCAAAGCCATGCGATCGCATGGGATCAAAATGCTGGACAGATTGTTAAGTTCCAGTCGCTGGTCTCTGTCTCCTCACAATACACACACATACGCCAAAATACTCCCAAACCCTCTCTAAAATCATCATTTTTCACCAAAATTCACGAAATTCGTCACAATAATCCGCTATAATCATGTCTTTTCTCAGATGAGGAAGCAGAAAGGTAAAAATTTCACCCCTAAACTCATAAATTTCCTAATTTTTGTGATAATTACAAATATTTGTCCTAATTTGATTTTGATAATTTGTAGTGTAATTAGAGTTAAATTGTTAGTATATTATGCATGTATAACCTAGATTGATGCTATTTAACATGATTTGAAGCCTTAAACTTCAAAATTTTTAGAAATCTAGGGTTTGTGTTCTTGAGCAATTTGGGACTTTTTGATATAAACAGGTTATGGTCGATTTTTGTCATGAATTATTGCTAAATTAAGTAGTGTAACATTTTTAGGTTGCTAAATGATCCAAACATTGATCCTAAACATGCTTTTTGAGAATTAAAGTGGACTTTTTAAGTCTAAAATTCATGAACTTGATTAATTTGATATAAATACCATTTGAAACTTGTTTAATTGCTAGTAATGATTATTTTGACATGTTATTTGAGATAAAAGCTTATGAGCTTTGTAAACATTTTCATATATAATTATTTGAAAATGTGTAGAATTGATAAAAATATGAAAATGAGTATAAGTTTAATATGGATTAAACATGTTATTGTAATTGTTTTAATTTGTTATTTTGTTAACACTAATGCATATTTGGATGCACAAATTTTGTGTTTAATGTGTTTTGTAGAGAAATACAGATACGGACGGTGCATCATCGTCTAGGCAACCTGATCCGGAACCACAGCTAGAGATGCAATATCACGAACCGGAACAACAACCTGAACAACAATAATATTATGATCAACACGTGCCATACTATGAACCAGAACCACAATTTTTTTTGCCTACGTAGTATTTCCCGTTCACCATATAATAGAACACCCAACAATTCATGAAGAATAGTTGCATCCCAATTTAAGATTTGATAGAAGTTGGAGAGATTACCCGACGTACCAAAGTAACAAATTTAAGCTTTGGACAAAAAATGTAGAAGTACCAAGGGTAATAGATTGGGAGCCTTTGAAAAGGGTCCACCTAGCTAACCCAGTTAGGCAGCATCTAATCCAAAGGTATGGCAGCTCTTATTTTTTCGATTGGGAACGTTTATTTACCACTCGTAGGCCTGTATATAAATAGTGGTGTGTTGAGATAATGAGTACTATAACTTTTAATAAGGATGTAGATAGGTTAGACGATAAGAGTTTTCTTAGATTTTGACTTGGCCGTAGGATGTACAGGATGTCCATGCTGGACATGGCCATGGCTTTACAGATTTACACTCCCGCTTGAAAGGACCCATTCATATACATTATAAACGATTCACAATAGTTGATTACATCATGAGGTATCTGACCTCTATATGATACATTTTACAAACATTACATTCGTTTTAAAAGACAAACTTTCATTACATCGAAAGTTGACAGGTATGTATACCATTTCATAATATTCAACCTATAAATGACCTATACTGTCATTTACTTAATAATAATCTCTATTGAACTCAACGACTTAAATGCAACGTCTTTTAAAATATGCCATGAATGACTCCAAGTAATATCTTTAAAATGAGCAAATGCACAGCGGAAGATTTCCTTAATACCTGAGAATAAACATGCTTTAAAGTGTCAACCAAAAGGTTGGTGAGTTCATTAGTTTATCATAATCGATCATTTCCATAATTTTAATAGACCACAAGATTTTCATTTTCATTTCTCATAAATATACATCTCATATCAGGCATTTCACAAACTGCATAGAGATAAAAATCATTCATATGGTGAACACCTGGTAACCGACATTAACAAGATGCATATAGAATATCCCCATTATTTCGGGACACCCATCGGACATGATAAAATCGAAGTACTAAAGCATTCCAAATTCCAGAATGGGAGTTGTTAGTTCCCGTAGATCTACCTTTAAGATTCGCGTCAATTAGGGGCCAGTTCCCTAATTCTTAGGCTACCAAGCTAAAAGGGGCATATTCGATTTCGATTATGCAACCATAGAATGTAGTTTCAATTACTTGTGTCTATTTCGTCAAACATTTATAAAAGCGCATGTATTCTCAGTCCCAAAAATATATATTGCAAAAGCATTTAAAAAGGGAGTAATGAAACTCACAATACTGTATTTCGTAGTAAAAATACATATGACGTCATTGAACAAGTGCAAAGTTGGCCTAAGATTCAAGAACCTATAATAATTATATATATATATATATATATTTACATGTTGGTCAATATCTGTAACCGACTGAAATCCGGGCTAGTTGTAAGTTGTCTATTTTGCCCTTAGGGTTTGTGCTTAAGTTTTAAGTGTTTTATTTTAATTATTTTATTAGTGTTTTATTATATTTGTGTTGTGACCAGTTTGTGACAAGGGTCCCAGAACAAGTTTGTTTATTTTAATTGGACCTCGTTGGGGTTACCTAATCGTGTGCGAAAGATTTTAGATAACTGGTAAATACCCGTGTGTGATGGGGTATTGTGTTTTAACACAAATATAAAATCCTTGACCAGCTCATTTTTTATGTTTCCAGAAAATTCACTTCATCACTCCCGTACCTAACTTTCACCTCTTCAAAAACCTTAATCACTCAATCTCGATTTGGTTCTTAAATTGAGTCAAGAAACTGATTCCTTGTGTTGTTGTGAGTCTATCAAGGTAAGATTTGTCAAATTTCATGTCTAAATCAGTGTGTAAATTGAGTTTGAAGGTGAGTTTTGTTAAAAGTGATTTTTGGGTCAAAAGTACTTAAATTGATGTTTTTTGAGCATAAAAGTTGTGGGTTTATGTTTCTAAATGTTTAGTGTAAAAGATGTGTTCGGTTTTGGGGTCTTAAACGAGTCATAGGTTGAGATTTGGTGATTTTGGGTTGAAACCCATCACTTTGCTGCTGTTGCAGCTGATGAACTACCTTCGGTCGATGGTCTTTGACCATCGACTGATGGTGAGGGACGATCGGCCGGTGGACAAGACCATTGACCGATGGTGTATGATTTCTGACCATCTGATGTAATTTTGATGATCGGCCGATTGGGGGGGACCATCGACCGATGGTGTGTTGACGATCGGTCGATGGATGGGACCATCAACCGATGGTCTTAGATAGTGAAAATTTTACTAAGTGTTGATTTATAGCCGTTATGCTGTCCGTGCCCAAGTAAAATGAGAAAAGAAAGACTTGAAGCCGAGCAATCCAAATTCTTGGATATGTTTAAACAAATAAATGTCAATCTTCCTTTCATTGATGTGATATCAGGAATGCCAAGATATGCTAAATTTCTGAAAGATTTAATCACAAATAGAAAGAAAATGGAAGAACTTTCGGCTATTACTATGAATGCTAATTGTTCTGCAGTGCTGTTGAATAAACTATCAGAAAAACTTTCAGATCCAGGAAGTTTCACAATTCCATGTTTTCTGGGCAGATGATACATGTTATTATATTCAAACTATAGATTCACATGTAGAATTGTTGGAAGAATTTCCAGAATTACAAGGAATAGGAGAATGTTCTTTAGAAGAAGGAACTGAACCAATTGACGAAGCTGAAATGTTAGCTGCACTCATGGCTAATGAATATGAACCAACAACAGAAGAACTTCAAATGCTAAAAGAAGAAGACAGATATCGATACAAATCATCGATAGAAGAACCACCAATAATAGAGTTAAAGCCACTTCCAAACCATTTGGAATATGCTTATTTACATGGTGAATCTGAATTACCTGTAATAATATCGTCTTCTCTTACCAAAAATGAAAAATCTCAACTCATTTCTGTGCTAAAAGCTCATAAACCAGCTATTGCATGGAAGATTCATGACATTAAAGGCATAAGCCCTTCGTATTGCACACATAAAATCCTTATGGAAGAAGGTCATAAAACCTATGTGCAACGCCAATGAAGACTAAATCCTAATATGCAAGATGTTGTTAAGAAAGAAATTATTAAACTGCTAGATGCAGGTTTAATTTATCCAATTTCTGATAGTCCATGGGTAAGCCCAGTTCAATGCGTACCTAAGAAGGGTGGCATGACTGTCATCACAAATAAAAAAAATGAGCTTATTCCTACTAGGACTGTAACAGGATAGCGTGTCTGTATTGATTATAGAAAATTAAATGACGCCACCAGAAAAGATCACTTTCTCTTACCTTTCATTGATCAAATGTTGAAAAGATTAGCCGGGAATAGTTACTATTGTTTTCATGATGGTTTTTCCGGATATTTTCAAATTCCAATTGCACCCGAGGACCAAGAGAAAACCACCTTCACGTGCCCTTATGGTACTTTTGCTTACAAATGCATGCCATTTGGACTTTGCAATGCCCCTTCAACCTTTCAAAAGTGCATGATGGCGACTTTTCACGACATGATAGAAAAATGCATGGAAGTTTTCATGGATGACTTTTCAGTCTTCGGTGATACTTTTGAATCATGTCTAGTTAATCTTGAACGAATGCTTATTAGATGCGAACAATCAAATCTAGTTCTTAATTGGGAGAAATGCCATTTCATGGTTAAAGAAGGCATCGTTCTTGGTCATAAGATTTCAAAGGAAGGAATTGAAGTGGATAGAGCTAAAGTAGATGTAATTGCTAAACTTCCACATCCCACCAATGTTAGAGGAGTTAGGAGTTTTCTAGGGCATGCCAGTTTTTACCGACGTTTCATAAAAGATTTTTCTAAAATTGCCACTCCTATGAATAAACTCCTAGAAAAGGATGCTCCATTTATCTTTTAAGATGAATGCATCAAATCTTTTAATATTCTTAAAGAAAAACTCACTAATGCATCGATCATGATAACTCCTAATTGGAATCTACCGTTTGAACTTATGTGCGATGCAAGTGATTTTGCAATGAGAGCCGTTTTAGGTCAAAGGATTGAAAAACGATTTCAACCTATTTATTACGCTAGTAAGATGTTACAAAGAGCACAAACAAATTACACAACTACTAAAAAAAAACTCCTTGCTATTGTCTTTGCTTTTGATAAATTTCGTTCATATCTCGTTCTAGCTAAAACGGTGGTCTATACCGACCATTCTGCTCTTAGATACCTATTTTTGAAACAAGATGCCAAACCACGATTAATCCGTTGGATCTTACTCTTACAAGAGTTCGATATTGAAATCCGAGACAAAAAGGGAGCAGAAAATCTCGACGCTGATCATCTTTCTCGTCTTGAAAATCCTGAATTAGAAGTTCTAAATGAATCGGCTATACAAGATAACTTTCCTGATGAATATCTTTTGAAGATCGATTATAATGAAATTCCATGGTTTGCAGACTATGCAAACTACTTAGTATGTGGATTCCTTGAAAAAGGGTTGTCATACCAAAAACGAAAGAAATTCTTTAGTGATATAAAACACTATTTTTGGGAAGATCCACATTTGTTTAAAAGTTGTCCCGATGGAGTAATACGCCGATGTGTATTCGGGGATGAAGCTAGTCAAATCTTAAATTATTGTCACACAGGACCAACATGAGGGCATAATGGGCCTCAACTCACAGCAAGAAAAGTTTATGACACTGAATGTCATTCAAGTATGTTAAGTATTTGACGTTTGGGGTATTGACTTTATGGGACCATTTCCAAAATCTCATAATAATCTCTACATTCTCGTTGCCATTGATTATGTATCTAAATGGGTGGAAGCACAAGCTCTCCCAACTAACGATGCACGAGTTGTAGTCAACTTTTTAAAACGTCTTTTTTCTAGGTTCGGAACACCGAAAGCTTTAATAAGTGATCGGGGTACTCACTTTTGTAATAATAAACTTGAGAAAGTTCTCAAAAGATATGGAGTAACTCATAAAATCTCAACCGCTTATCATCCACAAACAAGTGGGCAAGTTGAAAATACCAACCGAGCTTTAAAACGTATTTCAGTATATTTCAAAAATTCATCAGGAGTAAAACTAGGTAATATAGCCGAAATTACTTTACCCAAAAGAGAGGCGTATATTTTTGCTAATATTTGATTGATTAAAGTGGGATAAAAGACCAATTTTTTTTTTTTTTTACCTTATTTTTAAAATAAATATATAAATATTAAATTATTATTGTAAATTTTTAAAACTATTATATAATTATAATATTTTAAATGAAAGTTTGTAAAATTAATGTATATAAATATTAATAATATTTATATGAAATTTTATGCATTTTAAATTTAAGTTTGGTGTGAATTTAAAAACAAAAATGTACTTTACTTCATCAAGTTAAAAATTGATTTATAAAATTTGTCGTGAGTTGAAGACTAGGTAGTTGAACCGAAATTGCTTTACCCAAGGGCGGGACGAGAAATTTTGTTATCATTGTTTTAATTTTATTGATTTAAAGTATGTCAAAAATATTAAAAAACCCAAAAATCTTTGCTTTTAAAACAGCGCTTTAAAATGACAAATTTTAAAGTTTTGTCGAGAGACGAACTAGGTCGACGTACCGAAACGCCCTCATTCTTAAAAGAAACAAAATTTTAATTAATTTAATTTTTGTTTTATTAGTCAAAGGTTTTTATAAAAAAATAAAAAAAATAGGACCCATGCGATCGCATGGGGTTTACACAGCAAAGCCATGCGATCGCATGGGATCAAAATGCTGGACAGATTGTTAAGTTCCAGTCGCTGGTCTCCGTCTCCTCACAATACACACACATATGCCAAAATACTCCCAAACCCTCTCTAAAATCATCATTTTTCACCAAAATTCACGAAATTCGTCACAATAATCCACTATAATCATGTCTTTTCCTCAGATGGGGAAGCAGAAAGGTAAAAATTTCACCCCTAAACTCATAAATTTCCTAATTTTTGTGATAATTACAAATATTTGTCCTAATTTGATTTTGATAATTTTTAGTGTAATTAGAGTTAAATTGTTAGTATATTATGCATGTATAACCTAGATTGATGCTATTTAACATGATTTGAAGCCTTAAACTTCAAAAATTTTTAGAAATCTAGGGTTTGTGTTCTTGAGCAATTTGGGGCTTTTTGATATAAACAGGTTATGGCCGATTTTTGTCATGAATTATTGCTAAATTAAGTAGTGTAACATGTTTAGGTTGCTAAATGATCCAAACATTGATCCTAAACATGATTTTTGAGAATTAAAGTGGACTTTTTAAGTCTAAAATTCATGAACTTGATTAATTTGATATAAATGCCATTTGAAACTTGTTTAATTGCTAGTAATGATTATTTTGACATGTTATTTGAGATAAAAGCTTATGAACTTTGTAAACATTTTCATATATAATTATTTGAAAATGTGTAGAATTGATAAAAATATGAAAATGAGTATAAGTTTAATATGGATTAAACATGTTATTGTAATTGTTTTAATTTGTTATTTTGTTAACACTAATGCATCTTTGGATGCACAAATTTTGTGTTTAATGTGTTTTGCAGAGAAATACAGATACGGACGGTGCATCATCATCTAGGCAACCTGATCCGGAACCACAGCCAGAGATGCAATATCACGAACCGGAACAACAACCTAAACAACAACCTGAACAAAAATAACTTTATGATCAACACGTGCCATACTATGAACCAGAACCACAATTTTTTATTGCCTACGTAGTATTTTCCGTTCACCATATAATAGAACACCCAACAATTCATGAATAACAGTTGCATCCCAATTTAAGATTTGATAGAAGTTGGAAAGATTACCCGACGTACCAAAGTAACAAATTTAAGCTTTGGACCAAAAATGTAGAAGTACCAAGGGTAATAGATTGGGAGCCTTTGAAAAGGGTCCACCTAGCTAACCCAGTTAGGCAGCATCTAATCCAAAGGTATGGCAGCTCTTCTTTTTTCGATTGGGAACGTTTATTTACCACTCGTAGGCCTGTATATAAAGAGTGGTGTGTTGAGCTAATGAGTACTATAACTTTTAATAAGGATGTAGATAGGTTAGACGATAAGAGTTTTCTTAGATTTTTACTTGGCCGTAGGATGTACAGGATGTCCATGCTGGACATGGCCAGGGCTTTACAGATTTACACTCCCGCTTGAAAGGACCCGTTCATATACATTATAAACGATTCACAATAGTTGATTACATCGTGAGGTATCTGACCTCTATATGATACATTTTACAAACATTACATTCGTTTTAAAAGACAAACTTTCATTACATCGAAAGTTGATATGTATACCATTTCATAATATTCAACCTATAAATGACCTATACTGTCATTTACTTAATAATAATCTCTATTGAACTCAACGACTTAAATACAACGTCTTTTAAAATATGCCATGAATGACTCCAAGTAATATCTTTAAAATGAGCAAATGCACAGCGGAAGATTTCCTTAATACCTGAGAATAAACATGCTTTAAAGTGTCAACCAAAAGATTGGTGAGTTCATTAGTTTATCATAATCGATCATTTCCATAATTTTAATAGACCACAAGATTTTCATTTTCATTTCTCATAAATATACATCTCATATCAGGCATTTCGCAAACTGCATAGAGATAAAAATCATTCATATGGTGAACACCTGGTAACCGACATTAACAAGATGCATATAGAATATCCCCATAATTCCGGGACACCCATCGAACATGATAAAATCGAAGTACTAAAGCATTCCAAATTCCAGAATGGGAGTTGTTAGTTCCCGTAGATCTACCTTTAAGATTCGCGTCAATTAGGGGCCAGTTCTCTAATTCTTAGGCTACCAAGCTAAAAGGGGCATATTCAATTTCGATCATTCAACCATAGAATGTAGTTTCAATTACTTGTGTCTATTTCGTCAAATATTTATAAAAGCGCATGTATTCTCAGTCCCAAAAATATATATTGCAAAAGCATTTAAAAAGGGAGTAATGAAACTCACAATACTGTATTTCGTAGTAAAAATACATATGACGTCATTGAACAAGTACAAAGTTGGCCTAAGATTCACGAACCTATAATAATTATATATATATTTACATGTTGGTCAATATCTGTAACAGACTGAAATCCGAGCTAGTTGTAAGTTGTCTATTTTGCCCTTAGGATTTGTGCTTAAGTTTTAAGTATTTTATTTTAATTATTTTATTAGTGTTTTATTATATTTGTGTTGTGACCAGTTTGTGACAAGGGTCCCAGAACAAGTTTGTTTATTTTAATTGGACCTCGTTGGGGTTACCTAATCGTGTGCAAAAGATTTCAGATAACTGGTAAATACCCGTGTGTAATGGGGTATTGTGTTTTAACACAAATATAAAATCCTTGACCAGCTCATTTTTGATGTTTCCAGAAAATTCACTTCATCACTCCCGTACCTAACTTTCACCTCTTCAAAAACCTTAATCACTCAATCTCGATTTGGTTCTTAAATTGAGTCAAGAAACTGATTCCTTGTGTTGTTGTGAGTCTATCAAGGTAAGATTTGTCAAATTTCATGTCTAAATCAGTGTGTAAATTGAGTTTGAAGGTGAGTTTTGTTAAAAGTGATTTTTGGGTCAAAAGTACTTAAATTGATGTTTTTTAAGCATAAAAGTTGTGGGTTTATGTTTCTAAATGTTTAGTGTAAAAG